>NW_027176439.1:3915610-4062949 GCF_023349555.1 Cebidichthys violaceus
CCTCTGTCTGCTGCTACAGCCTTTTGCCATTGGATAGCAGTTTTGAATAAAAAAAAGAAAAAAAAGAAAAGAAAATGGTGCCACCCTGCTTTTTTTCCCCATGAGGTTCAAAGATTAAAACTGGTGACCTTCGAGGCACAAATCTGCCGCACTGGACAGCACGGTCCATTTTACAGGATAATAATATAATAATTATATTATAAGTAATCCTAGTGCGAGTTACAGAGGAGCGTCCAGCTGCAGGGCTGCTGTGTCATAACACTTTTCTTACATTCCCCTCAGTCGATATTAGGCAAATCTCAAAAGAAATCACCCCGTGGTTATCAATATGTTTTTTGTTTTTTTTTTTCACAAAAAGAGAAAAAGGGCCACCCTCAAGCATTTGATTTTTGAGGTAAACATCAAAATATGAGAGACACAGAGTTTAGCTGATCCGCCGCAGCACAGCAGGAGGCGGAGGATTTAAAATATGCAGATGATGGTAAAGCACATGCATATAAACACAGCCACACCAGCAGGAAAGCAGAAGGCCGAGTTCTTCCCTGAATGAATTGGTTTGAATTTTATGTAAATACATTCAGTGTTTTGGAATACTTCAGTGTTTTAGTAAAGATAGTCCCGCAACACACATTAAATCAAACATGCTAAATGAGCGATCGGTTTGGACGAGCTATTAAACAAGGTTAACCCAGAAAAAACAATTGTGGTGGTTCACGGTTCACAGGTGACAGTTCACCATTCGGTCAAAGACAGGAGTGGTGCCATTAAATTGCCTTGTGCGTTTGGATGTCTGTGTCTGTGTAAGGTGTCTGGACTATGTGCTGGATGAGATCGCCCTGACCAGAAATGCCAACGTTATGGTGGCATCCCATAATGAGGACACAGTGAAGCGCACCTTGAAGAGGTACGCTTTTAAATCATACCACCATTGAAAAATACACTTTCAATAGTTTTTTCTTTTTCTTTTTTTCAATCCGTACAAAGTTGTTTTTGTAAGTCTCTCTCTCGCTCTCTGTCTCTCTCTCTCTGTCTTTTGTCTCTCTGTCTTTGTCTCTCTCTCTCTGTCTCTCTGTCTCTCTCTCTCTCCTCTCTCTCTCTGTCCTCTCTCTGTCTCTCTCTCTCTCTCTCTCTCTCTCTCTCTCTCTGGTCTCTCTCTCTGTCTTTGTCTCTCTCTCTCTGTCTCTCTCTCTGTCTTTGTCTCTGTCTCTCTCTCTGTCTTTGTCTCTCTCTCTGTCTCTCTCTCTCTCTCTCTCTGTCCTCCTCTCTCTGTCTTGTCTCTCTCTCTCTCTTCTCTCTCTCTCTCGCTCTCTCTCTTTCTCTCTGTCTCTCTCTCTCTCTCTTTCTCTCTCTCTCTCTCTCTCTCTCTCTCTCTCTCTCTTTCTCTCTCTCTCTCTCTCTCTCTCTCTCTCTCTCTCTCTCTCTGTCTCTCTCTCTGTCTTTGTCTCTCTCGCTCTGTTTCTCTGTCTCTCTGTCTCTCTGTCTCTCTCTCCTCTCTCTCTCCTCTCTCTCTCTGTCTCTCTCTGTCTCTCTCTCTCTCTGGTCTCTCTCTCTGTCCTTTGTCTCTCCTCTCTGTCTCTCTCTCTGTCTTTGTCTCTCTCTCTGTCTCTCTCTCTGTCTTTGTCTCTCTCTCTCTGTCTCTCTCTCCTCTCTGTCTCTCTCTCTGTCTTCTCTCTCTCTCTTGTCTCTCTCTCCCTCTCGCTCTCTCTCTCTCCTCTCTCTCTCTCTCTCTCTCTCTTCTCTCTCTCTCTCTCTCTCTCTCTCTCTCTCTCTCTCTCTCTCTCCTCTCTCTCTCTCCTCTCTCTCTCTCTCTCTCTCTCTCTCTCTCTCTCTCTCTCTCTGTCTCTCTCTCTGTCTTTGTCTCTCTCGCTCTGTTTCTCTGTCTCTCTGTCTCTCTGTCTCTCTCTCCGTCTCTCTCTCTCTCTCTCTCTCCTCTCTCTCTCTCGCCTCTCTCTTCTCTCTCTCTCTCGCTCTCTCTTCTCTTCAGAATGAATGAGGTGGGTCTCTCAGCCAGAGAGAACAAGGTGTTCTTCGGTCAACTCCTGGGCATGTGTGATCAGATCAGCTTCCCGCTGGGTGAGGAAAAAAAAACAACCAAATGACTCGGCCACGATCGCCGCTGCCCTACATAGGGACGACTTGACGGTTTGAGGTCAGCCTTCGCGGGGATCTGTATCCGCCGCCGTCCGCCATAACTCTCAGCCGCGTCTCTTAAAGACCCTTCAGCTGCGCATCTATATACCCTACAGGGCCTCTCGGACAGCGTGAGGCGCGCACATGTAGAAGTCAGTCTGCAGCCCGCGAGGGGACATATGAACTGAGGCGCTTCGCTATTGATGAGCTGTCTTAAAGAAGCGCCGCTGCCCGGCTCTCTCACCACTTTGTTTGTCAGTCAAAGACAGACGCGGAGGCGGCAGGCAACTTGTCTGTCAACGTGAGGCTCAAGTTGAAACGGCCTTGACCGGTACTGATGTAAACAGACAAACACGTGTTTTCTTTTGCGGGTTTTCTCGAAGGACCGAGCAGCCGGTCTTTGAATTTTTGAGACGTGAAGAAATTGAGTTGGAGATGAGATCTTTATCATTTGCCCATCATTTACGACAAGGCTGCCGTATTCAGTGTTCATGATACCGTTTTTCAGATATTCGGCGGCCCACGACGTTGTTGTCGTGACTTTTTTTTTTTTTATCTCGTCGCGACTTCGCGAGCAATTGTGGATTAGTCGAAGGGACGTTCCTTTCAGTGAGTCATCCCCGGCAAAGCGGTCACAGCGTGAGAGCCTGACTGAATGCGGCAAACTGAGGGCGCCCGTGCAAACGCTGCAAACCCGCCTGATTAGAAGGAATCGTAGCAATCGTTCGGTCGAGGGGGGGGGGGGGGGGGGGGGGCTGTTGAGATGGCGTCCAGTGGCGACGCGCTCTCTGGAGCTCGTCAAAAATAACGTTTGTAAATAGATATCTTCCATCTTCATTCATATCATGCCTTTTTTTGTTGTTGTTTTTTTTCTCCTCTTTTTTGTTTTCTCCCATCCACCACGAACCGCAGGCCAGGCTGGCTTCCCCGTCTATAAGTACGTCCCCTATGGGCCGGTGAGTGAGGTGATGCCCTACCTGTCTCGGAGAGCCCAGGAGAACCGAGGCTTCATGAAGGGTGCTTTAAAGGAGAGGGAGCTGCTGTGGAAGGAGCTGAAACGCAGACTCGCCTCTGGGGAGCTTCTCTACAGACCGGTGTACTGAGAACACAGAGGAAGAGACAGAGAGCGTGTCAAACGTGTCGAGTTATTTATTTCTTTTCTTTTTTTTTTCCTCCATCTTCTCTAGTTGACGGCTGCTGCTGTGGCTGTCTGTTCCGTCTCCCGCTCTGTACAGCTCTCCCCGGATGTACATCTCCCGGTCTTACCCTGTCCTGGAGTTTTTTCATGCTGATGGACTCTGGTATTCTGTCTCTGCACAGTGGGTTTTTCTCCTTTACCGTTCCTCGCCGTTTCCACCTTCACCTCCATCTTTTCGTTTGTGTACTACCCCATGTCCTCTCTATTTATTCTCCTTATCCGCCTCTGCATCCATAAGCATTCCTCATTTTGTCTTCCCATTGTCTATAGAGCTCTGGTATCCATCAAGTGGGCATCTTTACTGCTCCAAAAGGACTCCCTAAAATGTCAACGAGACCGGGGCGGGCGTCTCTGTTTATCACCCTATTCATCTTGGAGAGGGACAACAATAATAAAAATAACAGTCTTGATTTAAATGGTAGTAAAGGAAACATCAATATTCCCCTCCTATATTAACGTTTTTTTTGACTCTTGGACGGCCACGCCGTCCCCGAGGAGGCTTCACTGCACTATATGTGTGTGTGTGTGTGTGTGTGTGTGTGTGTGTGTGTGTGTGTGCGCGCTGCGTCTGATTCATAAACAGGCATCGTTTTCAAACGGGCAACCTCAATGAGAAAAGTACAAACGGCTCCTCGCAGCACATCCCTCTTCTTCTAAGAGTGTAATGCTGCTGTTATTGTATTTACTGGAGGAAGCTGTATTCTCGGCCGCTGAGGCGTTACAAGCGAACGCGCGGCGTTCAGTATTCAGCGGGGTGAGCCTCCGTTTTTTTAATACAGACGCCTGCGAGTCTGGCAGGTTGTTTTGCACAAGGGAATATAATAGGTTAGAGGTTTGCCTTTTGGTCTTATTTCCATGTTGATGGATTAACACTGCAGTTGTTATCTTTGGCGATGTAAATACATTGGAAGCGGGTAATTACATTTGTTGGTTTTTACACATCTCACTGTATGTACCTGTGATATTCCTCAATGAATAAATATGCGCCGTATGAATAGCAAAAGTCTACTTGCATTTTTTTTTTTGTGTGTGTGTGTGTGAAGAAGAGAACTGGGTGTTGTTGACTGCAGCGTTGTGGCTGTGAGCTATTGGCACAGCTTGGGCTGGTTTGGGAGTAAATTCTCCTGACATCTTCCACTCGGTTATTGATACACAATTAGTATTTGAGACAGAGGGTAACCACGCTTCATGATAATTATGGCCTTGTCATTTTATGGGAGCAGTCAGTGCTCTGTAGACCATCATTTAATTACCCATGATGCTAGGCTCAATACAGATCACAGAAATTGGACGCATTAATCATTGCTCAGAAGAAACTTTAGTGGCTGTTAAGTTTTACTGAGGCGAAGCGCCACGGAGCTGTCACCGCCGCTGTATTCTATCGGTTTAATTAAGAATCAAGTCTTACTTTTGATGTAAGATGTGCCTTTGGGTATACATTTGCCAACAAATCCCTCCTTACAGGGCATTGGAGTTTTCCTCGTTAGCTTCAGTCGCAAAGCTGATTTAGAGGACGCTTTAAAAAGTGTGAAAAATTCGTCAATCAAAAACAAGCAAAGGGGGCTCAGCGTGTTCTTTGGCACTTATCAACACGTACCTCTACTTTAAAGCACGCAGGCATGTAGCGCAGTCAGCCGGGGTTAATTTATTTGACGTAATGAATGTTGACTTTGTACTGCGGGAGATGTGAAGGATGGCGTACGTAAACCGATTTCTTACGGGGCTCCTTCGGCCATTGGTTCCAGACGGTCTGATCTCTTGGGTTGTTTGTTTGGCTGAGCCCACGGCTTTTGTGTTAGCGATGGGACCTCACGGCATGCCGACCGCTTTTAAAAAGCACATTATGACGTGACGAGCCCTGGTTTGAAAACACACCGAGCATTGTTCTTCAGATTTCGAAATTTGGTGAGATCTGGCTTTTCTGCAGCACAATGGCTTTGAGCGGCTTGCCGCTTGCTGCTGCTGCGTTCCAGCAGGCACTTAATCTCTAATCAGCGTTTGTGTGCCAATAGATGGAACTGATAGGAAGGAGTGCGCCGGCTTTGTGCCACCCAGGAGTATTGTGTATTTTTTATCGTTTGACAGCGAACGGAGAGATTACTGGCTCACAGTGCACAAAACGGAAAACTGGGCCCGTGTTCATTCTATTCAACAGCTATAATCATGCCTTCAGTAGTTAGATAATGTTAAAACTTTATTTCACTGCAGCAGGAAGGCTGACAAAGGTTAGAAAAAAGAATTTACAAAAATGTAGTAGAAGGCTAAATCATGAAAAAAAGAAAAGAAAACTATGCTTACCCTGTAACTCAAGCTAAACATTCACTTTATATAATACAACTTCAATACAGTGGCGATGGAGGGACAATTCAGAAAGAGCAGCAGTAGACAGTGGACTGTATTTCCCGACATTGCAGCATCATCGCAACATCGTTACATGGCCAGTCAGAATGACAAGCACAGCACAACTGAGCATATTGGCATCAATGAAAATGCTGCAAGACACGTCAATATTTTATTTTAACATCTGAGGCAAACTTGGCTCAAATGTCTTGACAAGGAGAACGGAGGTTGGTAACTTTCTGCAAGACGCTGACATTTCCCCAGTAACAACTTATTTGCTTTCTCGTGGAAGAGTTCAAATCAGAAGATTGATACGCCACTGTCTGTACAACGAATATGAAGCTACAGCCCAGCAGCCAGGTTAGCTTAACGAGACTCCAGGAAGTCACCGCTCTGGCCAAAAACAATCGTCCAACATATAACACCCGATAAAAGAGAATAAATACATAAAACTAAACTTGCACAAACTAAGGTAAAG
Organism: Cebidichthys violaceus; assembly: GCF_023349555.1. Lineage (NCBI taxonomy): Eukaryota > Metazoa > Chordata > Actinopteri > Perciformes > Stichaeidae > Cebidichthys > Cebidichthys violaceus. Next base: position 3,921,757 of record NW_027176439.1, read on the forward strand.
CCGGTTGAATAGTGTACTTTAGAGATACTGGTATATGTATTTTGTTACCCACGGGCAGCACCAAGCTAGCCGTAATCTTTGCGCTGAGCTAAGCTAACTCCTGCTGGCAGAAGCCTCATATTTCCAGCGTCGAACTGTCCCTTTAAGACAATGCTACATAACAGGGATCTTCAACGGCTTTCAGGACCCCCAAACTGATAGAGAGATGGAGCAGGGACCCCCTACTATATACAGTATATTGTATAAAATTGTGTTTTGTATTAAACTGGGCCTAGTGCCATGTATAAACATACCTTGTTATTGAGCATTCAATACTAAGCTATTCAAATAATACACAGGTTCATATCTTCATGTTTTTATTTTAAACATGTGAAAGGTACAGGGTGGCCGGGCCACTGCCATTTATGAACACACCTTGTATGATAATCATGCATACAAGCTATTCAAATTGACGTTTTTATTTTAAACATAAATGTGGAAACTAAAATGAGTGATGGTCTATTAGTGCCACTGCTATGCATAAACATACGTGTTATCTTGCATACGATACTGAACTATTAAAATAATGGACAGATTCATGTTTGGGGGAAGAAAAAAAATATATAAAATTGTCTAATTAACCAAAAATTTCACGGACCCCCTGTAGTACCTCCGCGGACCCCCTAGGGGTGGCGGACCCCCTGTTGAAGACCTCTGCTACACTAGAACAGACCGCTGTAGACCAACCAAATCATTTGGATACAAGGAAGGAAAGTTGTCAGCAGCAACATTTTAGTCAAAATATCGCAGCAACAGATGACTCATAGCTTATATTGTAGACCAAGCAGGTTTATGCATTTATGTAGATCTTTAAAGGGGACTTATGAAAAAAAAAAAAGATCTTCATACATTTTGGAAATGCTTCATCTCAATCAATGGCTTGAGATCTAACTTCGCAAAGGTGCATGTATTTTCCTCTCAAGCCAATCAGAGCAGGTTAGGCTTTTTCAAAAGAGGGGCTTAAAGAGACAGTCGCTAAAGCGAAGCGTTTCAGAAAGAGAGTGAATGCAGGTATATTCAGACTGACAGAGACAAATAACGTGTTCATTCAACATTAAAACATGTTCCAAACATCAGCCAAAATGGTTCCTCCTGTAGACTTGTGTGCTTTGAATCTTTGTGTGTGTGGAGTGTTGGCTACCGTAGCCTGAAGCCGTAGAAGCTTTGCCCGTTTTGCGCATGAACAATGTGCCCCCCTTCCGATAGATTAAATTACTATTAAAACTAATGATATTTCAGTCTGTACAACGTGCAGAAAAGCAATTGATGTGCAGAGATGATTTGATATAACAAAACGAACGAATATCATAAGTTTCCTGTGATCCAGAATTAGTACGGGGAATAAATCAAGAGCCTGCGGAAAACAGCTTCGACGAAGAGACAATTTCCCGTCTGGCATACATAAAAAAAAATAAAAAATCTCATGGCGGACAACTTTGGGTTTCGGCGGAGTTTTATTTGACTGCGAATGACTCCAGCTGTGTCCGTTATGCTCATCGACATAATGTGAAACTATTGCTGGCTTGCTTCACATCGCCACCTGTACCGTCAAAGTTCATCGGCGCGGCTGTGTCCCCGAAGACACCACAAGCAAAGCGGACTGACTTTTCAAATGGCGTCTGGTAAATGAGCGCGTGTCGGTCCAAACAGCACCGTTTAAAAGACTTGCAATTTTGCAGTGCTTTTGGGCTCCTTTGTGGCACTTTTTCACTGCTTTGCTTTGCCGAAAATAAGGGAATCTGTGTTGTTCATCACAGCTACTTAGCGAGAAATGTGACGAATCATTGAGCTAAGTTGACCTCAGAGCCTGGACCCCGTCTTGCACCGAAGGAATCCCCCCCTGGCCGCGGCGCGCTCTGATGTGAACCAGCGAGTAAACAAATGAGTCGTAAACACAGCAGATGGGACAGGCGGTGACTAATCTCATCGGCCCCAAATAGAGGAGCAGAACGTAGCACAAATGATCAAAAGCCCAGGGAGAGAGCGGCAGAGAGGCGGGGGGGGGGGGGTGGAAAGTTTGTGTTTTTCCGTCAAATGTGCATGACGGATAACACTTTTATTTTCACACACACAAAGTGTCACATTGTGCCGCCTCCATCCGTGTCATCACTGCTATCAAAAACAAATCACTGAAATAATATGTCAAATCGGAAATAGGATGCGTGTGGCAGAGCGTTTTATCACAGGTTTTGTGACAAGGGAAGGCTGGGAAAAAAAAAATTACAAAAAAAATGCAAATAACATATCACATGCCAAACACATCCCTGAAATGAATTTTTATAATTTTTTTTCTTCCAGTCGGTGCGTCATCGCTGACTGGTTTTGCGTATTTAATAATGTCGTCCAGAAAGAATTAACAGCTCGATGGCCGTGATAGCGGCTTCTCAACCCGCTCCTCTGAAATCACCGGTAAAGGTGGATGACACAAAATTAGTCTCGTCTCAACTTCTTACAGTCCGCAAATACTCCCACAACGCCTCAACCTTTTGTTCTGTGCTTATGAATGGCCCCCCATGTATAATAGATCATTAAACACCTTTCATCTCTCCTCTTTGAGATGCACTCTGGTTTCCCTTTGAAAGTGATAAGCGTGGCGCAGCTCGAATGAGCCTCGACTGGATGAGAAGAAAAAAAGAAAGAAGAAGATGAGAGGTTGTCTCTTTCTCTCGCTCTGTGTGTGTGTGTGTGTGTGTGTGTGTGTGTGTGGGTGTTCAAGAGGAAGGTTCTCGGAGAATGCCACCGATGTAGAAAAGGAGCAGAGCAAGCAATCCGTCGCAGCCAAGCGACCTTGTTCCAATTCTTGAATATGACCGTGAAGATTTCCAGCGCTGTGCCGCGCAAACCCACAACAGAAACACCGTTTCTACAAAACCACAGATACATTGAAGGTTTGCCATTTTTTTTTGTTCAGAGCAAGCGACGTGTATCGATCGACTGCTATTGTAAGCTAAGTGGTATAATAACGAGCGCAAATGTACGCGAGAAAGCCCACTGAGGGTGGGTGGTTAGGGCTAGTGGGTGAGACAAACATAGGACTTTCACCCAGGAGACAATAGTCAATGTCTTCACGCTTGTTTTGTTCATTAGTTATAATTTTTTTGTTACGTTGGTAAGCATTTATTTCAACACTAATCGTGGCGTTTTTTTTTTTACCTTAATGGTCCTAATATGAGCTTGAGAGCATTTCTATTGTCTCTCAACAAAAATCTATTTTTCTGGCGACTGAAACGTATAACCACACATGCCCACGCAAACATAAAGAGAACGTATTGATGTGAAAGAACATTCGTTCACAGTCAGACATTCGTGCCCTGTCAGTACAAGCGCACACAAAAAAAACCACCCTCCTGCACCCACAGCATTCCTCCCATCACTTCCCATATCTATCAGTCTGGGGTGAGAGATGATTTGGAGCGGCTCAATGTTTTGATCATTAGTTTGGACTCATGGAGTGCGGCAGCGGTGAAAAATGAGACCGCTATCTCATGGCCACCTGTTCTTTTAATAAGAAAAAGAACAATTACCCATCACAGGATGGATTGGCTACCTGATGCCTGGGGGGGGGAAGAAAAAAAAAAAACATGTTGGTGTGTGTGTGTGTGTGTGTGTGTGTGTGTGTGTGTGTGTGTGTGTGTGTGTGTGTGTGTGTGCGCTTGGTTGAGCGTACACCTGAACTCTGCCCATATGTGTCTGTGGTTATGTTTCGTATACACAACAGCGCCGGGGATAAAGGCATCACATAAATCTTCGTGAGGTGCAAAGATCTCAGATATGTGTGAATACATCAGGCAGTAGAGAGGGCAAGCCTATTTTCTTTGCCACACACCCTGCAGGTTGTCGTTTTCTTCACAGTTTCGGCTGAGGAGACATTTTTGCCCCTTGGTGAGAAATGTTTGATAATTGAATTGAGCCTCTGACACAACGCTCCAGCCTCATTATATTTTAGTGCAGCACTTTTGCCTCGGCAAGTAAGTCAGACATGCGCCACTTTAGCATTATTGCTGAGAGAAGTTTCTAGTTAGCGCAGGAACAAAAAAGCGTGCATGGCTGGTTGTCTGCTGGTTTGTGATGACAAAAAAAAAAGTCACATTTGAAGATCGGAAACCTTTACAGCGAAGACAAATTACAACATGGTTGGAAGGTCATACTTTTAAAACCGCCGCCTCCTGATCATGATCAGATCCGTTTATTAAAAAAACGGTTATAAATAAACCGCAAATGAGAAAGTGCATCCATAAAATAACAGCCCAGTAGAATATTGGACACATCAGCGCTTTAAGGTTTACATCTGGTGCCAATGATAGTTGTGTGCTTTATATGGACCAAGGCAAAAAGCAAGGAAGTGGGAGTTCGAGAGGTGGATGGACGCGTTTCAACTGTTTTATGCAGGAGACTGAAATTAGCATCTTAGCATGAAATTTGCTTTTTTTGATCGTAACCACGATTTTTCCCTTTTCTGTTGGTTAAACCGAACCGTACTTTCACCATAGTTTGTTTGAACGTGACCACAACATGTTGACCTTAACCAACTGCATCGGCCATGCACACATATCGTAGCGCAGAAGAAAAGCATGGGCGGATAGCATGGGATGCTACAGATACCTACGTCAGCGGGATCGATCCAAAAAAAAGGGATCAGGTTCCTCTCTTCTACACCCATTTGTGTTTCATCGGAGTATAACTGCTGGTGCAAACGACGTTCTGCCGTACTCTTTGCTGTTCACTGCTGCCGTCATGTTGTGTGCGCTCAGTCAACACACGTGCAGCGCAAACATCGCTTGGAGCTATTTCACAGCTGTAAACGACGGTTGAAGGTAGTTAGTGCAAATAACTAAACACGAGCACAAATACAGTCTGAGAACGTTCACCGCTCCAAACAAATATATATGATCGCACTTTTGTAATAAAGAAAAAGCACAACTTTTCTTTGTTTACACAATGAATTTACAATAAAAAAACATTCTGTGTTTGAACATGCATTTGATTTACTATTTAACGGAAGGAAAACAACGTGAGAATACAAAAAAAGCTGCTTTAAATAATAAGTAGCATCGGTATCTGCGATTCTGGCCCTGCGTTACTTGGTGAAGGTTCAAAACCAAATGCGACAATTGCAGGACCCCCATCCCCCAGAAAAAGGCATTGAATGTGAAATTTACGTCGTCACTGAATGTAATCCAGGATTTCACAGAATCAATGCTGTTTTGTTACGATAGGATTGAAAAGTTAGGTGCAAATATTAGTTACGTTAGTTATTATTTTATGTTAGTTGATCATGCAAGTTTGTGTTTTGTCATAATCAGGAAGTTGCAAGAGCTGTGGTGCACGACATGACTAAAACCTCTGCAAAATCAACTTTAATTGATCGGAAACATTTGTTGAGATTGTCCCTCACCCTAACTATGAAGAGACTGCTTACTGCTCAGTGACCTGTGGTGGTCATTTAAATCAGAACCTCTCTCAGAAGCAGCGTGACGTTAATTAATTGCCTGGATTATATAGAAATGGCAGGTCAGAAAACGCTCATAGTCGTTTTGTTATTCAGTTATGTCGTTATTTATTTCCAATACGGTCCTTTCTATAAATACTATTCGAATGAACCATGTTATTTCCTAATACTATTTATACACACAGAAACACACACACACACACACACACACACACACACACACACACACACACACACACACACACACACACACTGCATTTGCTTCCAGTCCGTTTCATTGAATGTGTGTAATAGGATCCGTGTGTGTGCCTATAGAAAGCAGCATGCCACCAGGAGGAAGCGGCACGGCGCTCCTTGGTTTGGGGTTTCAATTGTCATGCCAGAACAGTAGGAGGAACATTTACCGGACCAGCGGTGCCGAGATGAAAGCCGAGAGAGTGGAACAGCCGGGCTGCTTTTCTTGCTGCAGACAAACAAGCAATCGACCAGATTGCTTGTTTGGGTTCGTTGGGCGATATTTCTGACGTGCATTTGTGAAGGCGGCAGAGCTTAAACCAAAGTAAATCATGTCAAACTTCACCTATTGGGTTCTGAACCGCTTCCAAAATGTACCTTTTCCCCTCGCTCTCTCTCTCTCTCACTGACATGTTTTAGCTTCATATTTGCTTTAGACTATTTTTAGATATTATTTTCAGTGTCTGCAAAGGCTCGGTTCACTCATATCACAACAAATGTATATATTTTTTTACCAACCATATCTGGCCATGCACAGAGTTTGTGTTTTATTTGTAGAGGTTTTGAGATTAAGTGGAGGGGGGATCTGTGCTTTTCAAAAGCATAGCCGCAGAATTTCTCGAGAGGTACTTCAAAATCCGGACTAAATCTGCATGTGAACTGAACCTTGAATTTAATAAGTTGCACTTGAATTTAGTGTGATGTTTTTAAAAAAAGATCTTGAGATGTTACAAGTTACAGCAAACACGACCCTTTACAGGTCAAAAACGCAAACAAAATTCTTATATTAACTGATTTCTTTGCTAATATGAAGAAACATCAGCATCATCAGAACTACACAGAGCTGAGGGTAACGCACAGCGAGGTGATGGTTGACCCTTTGCGAGCTCTGCTCCCCGATGCTGTTCTGTCAGGCTTTCAGAGATATCATGGAGCCCACACTGTCACTAACTGCACATTCTCACTCCCAACTTGGTTAGTGTCCTAAGCTTCAAAATGTCATGCTTTAGGTACGCCACTGGCATTAGTTATGTAAGTGTCAGTTGCCTTTCATTGAATGTATCGCGTCCTCTCAAAATAATCCTCCGTCATAACAGGAAATTAGGTTTAGGTAACCAAACCTCTAGGTTTAAGGAAAGAAGCGTGGTTGACGTTTACTTGACTGACTAGCAACTCACGTCAGTACCAAGTGACTAAGGACTCATGTGAGACGTGTGACCAACGACGTGTCTTTTCTTTGCAGTCTCGCACGGGACGCGAACGTCAGTCTCCTGGACCGACGTCCTGCGTTTGCTTGACCCGTCCGCCACCTGTCCCACCCGTAGACCTGCTCTCTTTATACCGCGTCTAACCGTCCAATAAAGACGCCGGTGGGTTTGGAGCGCGGGAGTTCGCCAGAAAGCGACAAATTGACGTACAATAGGTAGTGTGATCCAAATACTTCACTATTGTGTATATCTGCTGTCACTTCAACTTACTTTACAGTGATGATATATAATCTACTGCGTGATACAATTGTAAATTTGATTAGCATAAATTCATTTCTAGCATTTCCCCCTTGTGAACGCTTAACTGGACAGACCTTTCCAATCAAATAGCTTGAATGCAAATTTAAATTATACTGAGCCGTTCTTTCAAGAACACAATGAATAACTCAATGAATTAAATGGGCGTCCTGAATGAACGGAACTGATTTGACCCTTTAATCGCAGGTCTGGTTCCCCCATTGTGCTGAGACTGTAATGAAGAAACATGCTATATACAGTAGATACATTGAATAGAGTTAAAAGAGAGAGAGAGAGAGAGAGAGAGAGAGAGCAATTAGGTTAGCCGAGAGTCGTGTCAGCAGCGTTAACTTATTTGATTCTCCTCCAAACAGGGTATGAATAATTGCTTGTTATATTTCAGGATGATGAGTCAGAGAGCGCCTCCCTATTCTTACACAACCTCAGGCAGAACGTGAAGCCGGCAGCCCATAAGAGCACTGATTCTTCTTTTCTTTTTTTCTGGATAAGAGAGCCAAGTCTGGCACATCCTCATTGATTCCTCCCTCACTCCCTTGTGTTTGTGTAGGCTCTCGATTGTGGGAGCTGCAGAAAGAGGGCGTGTGAAGGGGAAACAAAATGGACATCTCATCCGTTCTCGCTCAGCGTTTCGGACACCCACAGCTTCATCGTAGCTGTGATCATGCTGCCCGTGTGAGGATGCTGAACCCACACACATGCTGCTTTTTCTTTTTTTTCTTTTTTTGCCTCGCCGAATGTGCTCAGTATAGAGGTGAGCCTCTGGATGAAAGCCCAAGCGTGGAAAAGGAAAAGTTGTCCCGGTGGCAAACACTAGGGGGCAGAAGCAGTCTTCACGGCCCTCCCACAAACCTCGACCCGGCTGTGTGTGTGTGTGTGTGTGTGTGTGTGTGTGTGTGTCTGAGAGAAAGAGATCCTCAGCAGCATCTTCTCCTCCACAATCCTCAGTCCTAAAAAGCCCCTTTTAAAAGGCTGTATGAAAATTCATCGTGCTTTCAAACTGACCTATTTTGGGAGATTGGTTGCTTGGCTTCTCTGAATCTTTCCTCCCTTATATTCTCTCTTCTGCCTGATGAGGATTTTGAGAAGACAAGAGGTAATATTGGCAAGTTGCTGGGGCATGTTTGAAGACATGGAAGCGCCGGCAATAGTTTCAGATCAGTGGGTGCTAAAAATAGAGCCTCTTACTTTCCATGAATTAAAGAACATATGGCAGCTACGCACCTACACACACACACACACACACACACACACAGCCAGGGTGCATGCACAGAGAAACGCTTTCTTCTTTTCTCGTTCCCTCTCTTCTCTTGCCATTTCATAAAGCTCCTTGGAAGTCCAAACATGCCACCGTCACTGGGTGAGAGCGCTCCGTTTCCACAGACATGCATCGTAGTAAACACAGTAATCCCCTCCTCCATGTTTTATGGATTAATATCATCTTTATTCATAGGCATAGCGGGAAGACTGCTGTCGCGCTTGTGAAGGGTTCACACGCACACGCGCACACGCACGCACACACACACACACACACACGCACACACAGACTGGCAATGGCACATTACCATTAAGTGTCGTGCGGGGCGGCTCAAACACACGTGTCCTTGTCTTCCCTCCAGGATGGCATGACCTGTGGGTGGCAGATTGATTTGGCCGGGCGAGGGAGAGAGAAACAATCAGATCAAAATGTAAGAGGGAGAGAATAAGCAAGAGAGAGAGAGAGAGAGAGAGAGAGAGAGAGAGAGAGAGAGAGAGAGAGAGAGCGAGAGAGAGCTCTTCCATTTTCATTTGATGGATTTAAGTCTCATTCAAAAGGACAGACTTATGACACATGGGAGAGGGGTTCGCGTTTCCTTGCTTTTATCTGCGGAAGTACTACAGTGTCTCTTCTACACGCACAACACACACACACACACACACACACACACACACACACACACACACACACACACACACACACGGGGTTGTAAAAACACCCCAGCACTCTACTGTCCTCTCTCTCTCTGCTCTACACACACATACAAACACCCCCCTCCAGCACTCGTCTTTCCTCTCCCTTTCTCTCCCCTAGTCCTCTTCCATCCCCCCTTCTTTTCTCTCAGATGTGGCTCCGGCTAACAAGCCCGGGCTCGGGGGTTGCATTAGCGAGGTCCTTGGTCTCTGGTCCCCATCGCTGGAGCTGGAGGAAGGGTTGTTTTTTTTTTTTTTCATAGCACCGCTATCTGACTGATTGCCTGTGTGATAAAAGAATGAAGCTGTTAGGAGAGGAAGAGGAGGAGGAGTATCATCATAACAGCCTTTTCGGGGGGGGGGGGCAAGTTGGGCTCCTGGGGGCAAGATTGTGCGACTCTGATTTCCCCGCATGCACTGTAGCTAGACTGATAAGACACAGTCAAAGTGCAGAGGGGCTGGATGTGTGTTTGTGATGGATCTTGGTGGCATTTTGTGTGCAAGCATGGTGTGTGTGTGTGTGTGAGTGTGTGTGTGTGTGTTTGTTCCAGGCGAGGATTACCTTAGCACTCATTATCACTCATGGTGAAGATCATCATTACAGCCTTGTCTGCCCCGAGTGGCTCCCCGACCTCCCTCCAGTTACTCACTGCTAATACCCACACCCGGTCTGTGACGCACCGCGGGCTGCGGCGAGCGGCGAGCGGCGAGCGGCGAAAGGGCACACGGCGTGCACACAGCGAGGAAAGAAACCGCCAGATAACACAAAGTGTTTAGTCCGTTCATCCGCAGAGAGCACGCGTCACCCGAAAAAGCAGGCCGCGCGTGTTGGTATTGTTTCGTCTGAGCGAAAGCTGCTTACAAGCTGCACCAGCGGTTTACAAATCTGTCTCTGGAAAACAATTTTCGCTCTCACAGACCTCCCTCACGCTCATTGTTCTCAGTCTCCCGCGTCCCATGTGGCCATTTCAACCAGCTCACCCCTTGATCTCACTTTCTACCTCGAATGCATTGCCCCCCCCCCCCCCCCCCCCCTCACTCTCTTCTGATGGAAAAGCTGCATTGAAGATCTATCGCCCTTTGTTTGTGATGTAAATGCTGCTAGATGTGGCGCACGTGTATGTTAATAACGGTAATGTGAATTCAGCGATGTTATTGTTGTTGACTCCCATTTCTGGCAAGGTGAAGATGAAAACATTCCGGCAGCGATTCCAAGGCTTGAAGGCAAAGAAAAAAAAAAATGTCAGATGAAGATAGAATTCTACTTCGCAGCGGCACAAATGCATTAATAAAGCGTGAATTCATGAGGCTACAGTGCACATGTCATCATCCAATTTTTGACTATGACTAATGTGATTGTCGTGTTCGGGTTCCTGTTTTTATTTGGACCACTCGAGAAGGCTCAGAGTTTTTTCTACAAAAAAAAATAAAAAATACTCCTGCTATTTAGTTTCACGTTGACAAGTTACACTTCAGAAGCATGGAGGAGGAAAATACTATGAAATCATGAAATATATGCCACACAGTAGCACAACCGGGCTTTTGTCACGGCAACAAAGTGAAACCTTTACTCCACCTTTTTGTTCACTATTTGTCAAAAAGTAATCTTGAAACGCTGAGAGCTGTCATCTAGATCGCATTGCAAGTTGAAATATCAACATAAAAAAAAAAAGCACAACGGCATTATTATTCACGAGTGACATCAAGTCGCGTTTCGCCTACATTTTAATGTCGACTGAGGGAAAGTTGTGGGTTGTGAATAAATGTCATCTCCCAACAGTTAAGTTCTGATCATCTCGCCGCACGCCCGGAGAATAACAAGACCAACCGGCCCACACGAGCGAGACGGAGAAGTACTGCTAATGCCTTTCGTGTGCTTTCAACATGGTTTAACGAGATCTTGAGCGGTTGAACATCGTGTTTTTTTACAGCCTGGCCTGTAGCCACTGAAACCTTTAGACCCCCTTCTGCCTTAAGTACTGAATCTGATGAATGAACTTCAATCACTCGTTCGATAACGCCAGCGTAGAAACACATGCTTCAGGGGATACTTTCTTTTCTTTCTTTTTTTTTTCCCTTTTTTAAATGCAGGAAAATAAAAAAAAGAAAAGAAAAGAAAGCCCTTCTTGGTTCTTTAAATGCTAGTTTGCCGTGTTACGTGGCACATAAGAATAGAAAAGAACCCAAAGGGCACAAAGAAGGCAGCAACGCTGGTTATTATCTCAGCTCATTCGACAATGACATATGGAGACAATCCTAGACGGAATGTGTTTAAGCACCTCTTCTGCTTTGTTTTCCCGCCTTCCTTTTTGTAGTTTCTCCTTGACAAAAGAACCTGTTGCGCGGGGAAATGTTCTCCCCGGCGCCGGTGGAGCTCCGGTGGGACGGAGCGACGAGGCGTGGCTGAGTCGAACGAGACTATTTCGAAATGTAAACAGAGGCATTCGCGACCACTGAGTCGCATCTGTCTTTGTCTGCGGATCTGCCTCGGCGTCTTTTCCCACCGCCCCCCCCCCCCCCCCCCAAAAAAAAAATATTCACCGACACGCAGGCTCACACAGAAATTCATCTCGCTCTCTATCCCATCATCCCAATTCACGCTCGCTTTCAGTTGTTTAATCACTGCAGAGGATTGTGGGACACAGAAAAGGATCAGATATTGAGAGAGCAGATATTGGCTGGGAGGTAGTCGACGCAGGTTCCAGTCGACGCAGTCGCAACCTCAGCCAACCTTGAGGTGGTATTTAAGGGAGATATAGAACACCCCCTCTCTCTCCATCACACACACACACACACACACACACACACACACACACACACACACACACACACACACGCAATTTCAAATCAATGTCCCTCTCTTAACTCTGCTTCACATAAAAAGTATACAGTGTTTTTCTGTAATCCGCCCCCACCTCTTACGCCGTCTCTCTTCCTCCCCCTGTCACACACACACACACACACACACACACACACACACACACACACACGCACACTCACACACTCACGCCAGACTAATCTCATCAACTGTAACACCTAGCGGAAATGAGTCCCTCCCTGCCATTACCAGCTGCCACATGTACAAGGATCTATCACGTTGTACGTTTCTTGTTCATAAATCGACGCTTGTTTCACTTCTCTGTGTTATTTTTATGGCCGGTTCAGGAGAGCGTTTATATATATATATATATTTTTTTTTTTTGTTGTTGTTGTGTACACTGGCGGGCCTTTACTCAGTTATCTTAACTTTAGCCCTGTAAAACCAGGGCCCCTGTCAGATCAGGAACATAGGCTGATGCATTCTGGGTATACCTCAATAAACTCTCGAAACAGGCCACGGCGTATAGTCACCGTGAGATACGATTTCATAAATCAGAAAATACAGCCGTAACTATTTATTTTTGCCGCGTTATTAGGAATGAAGCGTTCTATAAATCAGGCTATGAATGATATATGAACAAACACATTTTGTTAGACTCTACAGGTGGGTCAACATCTTTAACTAATAGATGCACCATGAGATTTCCCCAGTTGATCACTTACATCAAGATGATTATTTCTTTGTATTACTTGTTTTCTGAGATGTGCAATGTGGCATTATCTTTTCCTATCTTTTGGTGAATTTAGGCAGAATTTACAAAAAGACAAAAGTAGTGAACTAAAGAGCTACATGTGCATTTTTGATGTTTTCTATTAGTCTGAAAGAAGACGTGGAAGTGAAATAGCCCAGAATCTCTACATTGATTAGTGCATGAAAATATTGTGTTGTCCTATAGGTTGTCTTAATCTAGCTGTATGGTGAACAACATTATGAATTGAACTTTTATTGTTACAATTATTACCATTACAATATTTTATAAATATTGTGCAGGTTTCGTTTGGTTAGCATGATGAATGTATGTAAATGCCTGTATTGCCGCTTGGATTTTTAACAACCCAAAACAGAAACTTAACCTTTTCGAATAATTTAGATTGATTACTATTAATAAACCACAGACCCCCCCCCCCCCCCCCCCCCCGCCCTCAATGGATAACTAAGCGTGGCATGTTGAAGTAACCTAACAAAAAGTTACGTGCGCTAAAAGGTCACATATTGCCTCAACTAGGACGGTCTGACGCAGAGAAAGAGAAGGGATGAACCGTTTCCCCCAGGACAGCAGGATACTGAAGTGACTGTCTGAGGACGTGTGCATGCTTGTGTGTTTAGAGAAGGCCGATCTGTATTCCGCTCACTTCCTCTGAATGTGGGATGCAGCCGGTAGGTGGAAGGTGGTCTGGCATTTAAGTGTTTGACACTATCAGCGGTGTGTGAGTGAGTGTCAGGAGTGTGCGGGTGTGCAAGCGTGGGCGAGAGGAGGAGGAGGAGGAGGAGGAGGAGGAGGAGGGTGGGCGGAGGAGGGGGTGTGTTTGTGTGAGTGTGTGTGGGCTGGTGGCGGGGGTGGGAGGTGGGGGTTAGGGATTTCCACTGAGCCACAAAGCAGATGGTGCAGATGTGAGTGGGTGTTCTCAGTCTCAGCAAGGCCAGGTTTATCCAGCATTCGTGTTTAAGTCCAGGGATTCATCTCCGTCTCGCTCTCCATTGAGGATTCCGCCGCTCGCTGGCTCGTTACCAGCCTCGGGATAAACTGTGAACATTTGTACATATGCAGCACACTGCCGGGCCACACAGCGTGGCAAAAGTTGAGCTCGGTGAAAGTACGGGCTTCAGAATTGTGTCAAAGTGATGCATCACCACCTCGCATTGCTCATCACACGGTGGAGGAGAGGGGTTAGGTGTAGGATGAGAAAGGGGTTTGCGCGATTGTAGCGATGTCTAAAAAAAAAACTGTTGATTGCCGAGCCGTGATGCTGCCGACAGCTCCGCTGCATGTGTGACCGTGCTTTATGAAGATATGAAAGTGAATGCTTATGTCCTCATTATTCCTCCATGTCTGAGAGAAGAAAACGCTGGAATAGGGGGGGGGGACAAAGAGTCGCGTTGTCCCCCCTATTCCGGAAATGAAGTGGTAAGGTCTATGGCAGTGATTCTCAACTGGTGGGTCGCGGACATTTGCCTGAAAAAAAAAAAGAAAAGAAAAAAAAAGATCTTGTGCTTTTATTTTGAAGGGGATTTTTTATGCAGCGGAGTTCTTCACCCTCCTTAACAATATTTGGCGTTAATGCCTTGTAATGTTAATAGACACCCGCCATTTCACAGTATAGAAGAACACCCACAACGTTTGTTTTCATGCTAATTGAGCGAAACGCAAGTACGACGCCGACTACATGAGAGATGGATTTTCTTACATCGAGGACAAAAGATTTTAAAAAAAACCTCGGTGTGTTTTTGTGCAGCGAGGTTCCGGCGCAAGAAAGCATGAAGCCGTCAAAACTGAAGCGGCGTTTGTTGGATCAATCCGCAGCGGATAAACTGAAAACTATTCCTCTGTCAAATGACACTATGAGTAGGAGAATTGAAGACATGTCGGATGACATCAAACAACAGACCACAGCTCCAATTAAGGCAAGCGGCCATTTTGCATTACAAATGGACGAATCTACAGACGTAACAAACAAATCAGTTTTGCTGGTTTACGTGAAACATGTGGGACGAGGACTGACAGGAACAAGAGAGCTCCTACTGCTACGACATCTTCAGCTCAGGTTTAACTAAACTGCTCCATCTTTTCATTAAATACATTTGAGAAGTTGAACATTTGGGTCGCGGCTTTGTCATTAAGGGGTGATGGTGGGTCCCGCACCGCAGCCAGACCAGTTGAGAACCACTGGTCTATGGCATCTGACATGTTGGACCATTGTCCGATCACGATCGACCATTGTGAAGAGTAACACGAATGGAATCAAAGTGATCGGACGTTTAATAATGACCGTTTCGCAATGAACCGAAGATGTTTTTACACAGTTTGTCCAGTGAGTATCCGAGGTCCACCGCCTCACAAAATACTGTGGGTGATGCCATGTTACATCATTCAAAGCTGGATTTCCCCCCCCCCCCCCCCCCCCCCCCCCCTCCCCAACACACACACTTCAAAACTCATTCCAGCGCCACTGTCCCCAAATATGTTTTTGTTAACATCCTTGACACCATGGTGGTCGGGGGAAAAAAAAAACCCACTTCATTAATAAATGCATGAAACAATTACTCCACAAGTTAATTATTGAAATCCTCCATGAATTAACCATCCAAGCAATCAGCCACATATGAGTCAGTCAATCACTGTTGATGGAACAGAGGCGTCCTACTGCTTTCTCCCGACACCATTCTGCCTTTCTCCCATCTCAATAGATAATGGAGACGGGAGAGCCGCTGTCGATGCAGCGTCTGTTGTTCCGGCCTACAGGGCAGCCTGGGGCCAATTTTCATCATTACTTCCATGTTCTCAAAGTATTCCACCGTGGCCTGTTCTTGACACGTTGGTGGATTTTTCAGTATGTCAGGTACAGGGCCTGTAATCAGCTCAGACGTAACGTGGCCTCAAGAAATCCCGTCTTTGCACAGGAGACAGCCATGGCTCACCTGGCTCCAGCTGAGATCAACGTGGAGCGTGGCTGGCTGCGAATTATAGGCTTCTTCCATGTGATTATATCAGGTGGCATTTAGAAATGTGTCACATTTAACCTTTATTGACCAGCAGAACTTTCGCAACAATCGGGATTATCGCACCACTGGAATAAACTTTGGGAGTGTTTCATTTTTTTTTTTTTTTTAAATCAATTGATTCATTAAAAAAAGAGCAATTATTTATTTATTTAAAAAGGTCACCTGCGGAGTTTTTGACCGCTAGTTGGACTGTAGAGCAATATTTTTTTGCAGGTGGGACGCACTTTGTGTACACTTTGGCAGAATGTTCTGTTGGTTGCAAATGCCAAGAAAAGAAGAAGAGAACGAGACTCAAACATGAATGTCAACAGAGTGGCTTTTGAAATTAACAAAAAGGAAATGCATTCAATTTGTTAGCATTTCAGAATACACACAATGTGATGCAGTGAATGTTACACAACAGTGAATGTGCAACATTTTGCTCGATTCATCCCTGATTCACCCCTAATTGAATTATTAATTGGCAGATTTAATCATATTTGTATTATATATTCCTCTGCTTAGAGCTTTTTTGATGCATTATTTCAATGAAAAAGTGATTACATTAGCTATTTAACTTAACCATTTATTAATTGTCTGTAATTGAAATAAGTCTGTAATTATTCTGCTGTCACACTCCAGGCTTCATAGTTTTTTTTTTTTTTTACCAACGCAGCAGAAACTGCACCAGTGAATTACACAGTCCTGTAATGGACATGCACAGAAAAGTCGTGTCTTAACATGAAAGAAATAAAGTCACGTTTTAGTAGCTGAGTCAGCTGCCTAATTAGGGCAAAGATTCAACAAAAACATGTCAAAAGGAGGTAATTGCTTAGTTTTTTTTTCTGTGCGTGTTTTCAGGCTCGAGAGAAAGACTAGAGCTAAATTAACAAGGTGGAGCTTTTTCTTCCAAACCTCGAAGAGGAGCAGCAAAGTGATAGCTATAAATGTTAAATATAATTGTAATTCCATTTAAGTAATTGAGTCATCGGTACTGATCAGCAATCTGCTGCACCGCTGCAGATAAATTATTCATTTCTTTTGCTATAGGGCAGGCAACATCTTACCACCCTCTTTGATTGACCCGGTAAAATCTATCCATATTACAGCCTCTTTACAACATAATAACCAAACTGATTAACCCACTAAATTGCACTTTAGCACCATCTGATATGCAGCAGCGTGTGTGTCAGATTACGTTCGGCCATTGCTGCAATATGCTTCTCGGTCTCATTGTAATTGTCATCCTCCGTCCTCCATTTCTTTTCCTGGATTTGATATCTCTCTTTTCTCTCTATCTTCCCTTCATCCCTTCCTCAGCATATAACTCTGCTCACTCATACAAACTCCCAGAATCGCTCATCGACCAATCAGAAGGGCTCCTGCAGGTCCAGGGGGCGGCGACACGTTCGTTTGGGATCGATTAGCTTACAGTGCCCCGCCTCCCAGCCGCCGCCGCCGCCAGTAGACGGTCAGTGAAGTATCTGACTGACGAATGAACAGGCGATCGAAAAAGAAGCAAAAAAACCTTTTAAAACTGTTCTTTGACCTTTTTACCAATTTGTATACATATTAAACATAAATAAAAATATGCTTTAGAAATATATTTTTGGAGGAAATGTAATTGCTGCCCGGGTTACATTTATTGGCAACGCTTTCTACAATCCAGGAAGTGTGTCGCTCACCGGTGGCGTGACGAATAAATGACACGGAAATGGCAAATATGCGTGCCTGTGATTGGAGGACAGTGTCGCCCACAGAAGTACAGGGCGGAGCTCTATTGACCCAGAGCAGCATCTGAGGAAAATTGTTATAAGCTACTGGAAGCTATATTATTGAGTCACACAGTGTACTGTATATGTCTTGGGCTTTTATTTTGAAAGGTCAGAAAGGATCGGTTGAACGCAAAAGTTTAGAAATATCGACCCAAGCATATTTTGTCGAGCTGCGATGTTGATATTTGTTATTTGTGCCATGTTCAATAAAAAGATTCCAATAAAAAGATTTGTGTATTTATTCAACTCAAGCAAGTGCTTTATATATTTGCTAAACATCACGATAAAAAGCTGCACTAATATTTGTATGCAAACAACTAATCCAAAACCGGGATGTGTAGATCTTATTTGCATTAGCGTTCATTTGACAAAGAGGAGTAATGTGTAATCTACACAACCGTCCAGGGTATTGATGCCATCTACCTCTTTGACCCATTTGACTATAATGCAAAATACATGCAGTGTGCTCCTGTCCCTCCGTCTTCATGTCCCGCTCGTCTGCTGTCTCATCCACTTTCTTTGCCTGTAGGTCTGTATTACCTGTCAACAAAGGGACCACTAAGAGCATCTACGGGAAACACAGAACGGGTTCCTCTTTGTGCACGGCGCTTTGATGATATGATTAAGATGTTCAATCTTCAAAGGATAAAATGAATCATTCATTTCTCCTTCCCCCCCACCCCCCCTCCCTCAAGTAAAATGCAAAAGAGGTCCTTATTCCTTTGTTTCACGTCAACATTTGTAAGTTCAAGTCACCTTCGAGTCTGCAGCTGGTACAGAACACAGGATTGGACCGTGTTTTCGATGTCACTCAGCGAAAGGTTAATTCACTTTGCTCAAAGCATCTGAATTGGAAAGCTTCTATGGAAAAAGACACCCAATTAGGTAATGTGACACACTTTCTGGCAGCCTCTACGATGGGCCCAAAGCTCTCGGGCAACAACAGCTGGGAACAGCTGGTTGCGTTACTAAAAATATAAAATTGGCTCTCAGAACTGTCTTTTGACTGGGAGCTGATCATTTCACTTTTGATGCGTCAAATCAATTTCTGCTTCCTCGGCTTGTTAGGTAGCGCGTGTCAACATCCCGTTGTGGCCGCGTCCGACGCGTGTTCGGCTAGCTCGTAGAAGCCGTTTGCCTGGTTGCCGTCGGCAGCGAGGGCGGTGAGGTATACAAGCTGAATGCGTTGTAGCAACAAGCGGGTTGTTTCTTTGAGGGTGGAGCAAAAGCAATAAGTTCAGCAAGCCGGCTGTAAAGCGGGTTACCTGCATCTGCATATGACGACGGTGCATCAAAGAAAACATTCTGTGATTATTTCTTTTGTTCAGCACCGGCATTCATTGAGTCCACCCTCTGGCAAACCGCACTCATTTACCTGTTCATTACACAGCTCATTCAATCACCTTTTTACTGTCTGTCGTAAACTCTGCATGAACAGCGTCTCTTGGGGCTTTAGCGTCTCAAATGTTTGGCATTTCTTCTAACGTCACGGTACAATGCCGTTTTTTTTGTTTGTTTGTTATTTTTATTTGATATCCATGCGAGGACGGATTATTGCATTGTGCAAACCAATGGGAGAGCTAGAGGGGAAAGGAGGTTATATGTGAAGTGAGGTCTCTTTCCATAGTCGGGACGTAAAATGGCACGCTGGCATAAGCACATAGAGCACAATGATGTAGACAGATAGAAATAGACATAATGTCTGCATTGGCAAGGCGAGTGGAGAAACGCTTCATGGTGCGTTACGCTCATGACTAAACCTATCACTCACGGCAGGAGTTAAATTTAGCAATTTAATATTTACATATTAAAATGCTGGGGAAAAAAAAGAATCGATTCACAGTTTTTTGTTATCATTTTTCTCCTATTTACAAAAGGCAAATCCTTTCACACACCCGAAACACAAATCTCTTTGGCACAATCTTTGGATGGAGATCCAGTTACCGATTGCAATTGATAAACACATGTGCCCGAGTTGATTATATTTCCAGCCCAGTTTATTAATAAAAAGAGCACAATATGTGAAATGAACCGAATCCATGCTTATGTGCAATAAAACGTCACGGCGCAATTAGGAGGCAGTTAACGCTTTAGATTACGCTCAAATGGCTAATTACACCTCCGTCAATACTAGCAGGGTGGTGGCTTCTCAGCCCTTCTAATGAGTCCTTCACTCTATATGGATGGCTGGAAGCTACGTGTCAGTCATGTGAGCGGCCGAGCTAACCTCATATAAGTGCCGCCGCAGGGGAGCTGTGACACCCTTACGTGCATAATCTGCTATTACACCACGACATGTGTGATTACCCAGGCTGTACGGGCTGCAGTGGAGGACCAGGGCGCCTGAGCAGAGGGGACAGCTTGACACAACGATCCTCAATAATTACACGGACATAATGGATATACAATCGTGTGACGCTAAGAAAAAGTGTGAAATACACGGGCCCGCTTTGATTGGCCGCACGTCTGAATACGTCCCGTGATCTCCGGTCGCTCCGGTCTGTCCTTCTTTCGCCATCTGTTCCTGAATGTACTGTAGCAATCGACGGAGAGAGAGAGAGAGAGAGAGAGAGAGAGAGAGAGAGAGAGAGAGTGAGAGAGAGAGAGAGAGAGAGAGAGAGAGGGCTGTACCCAGCATGCCGTTCAGCGGTGTAACGGCTATTAGTGTAGCGAGCGAAGGACAGCGAGCTGCATACCCAGCATGCCGTTTTGATGGCGTAACGATCAATACTGTAGCGAGCGACTGGGAGTCAAAGCAAGCTGTACCCAGCATGCCGTTAGGCGGTGTGACGGGCTAATATCGCAGCGAACAACGGAGAGCGAGCCGTAACAGTTGGTAGAGATCCCCCTCTCGATACGCTACACAGTGTGAAGGCTACATAACTTACTACCGATGAATTTGGCCCCCGTAAATCTCAAGAGCTCACTCTCTCCACACTTCCTTTGGGTCCTCGGCAATATACCGCCAAGCGCGATGTCGATCGCACGAACGCTTGTCGAGAAAACTAACAACCACTGAGCCAGTTAAGCCGTTACGGACCGAGACTCCCTCCATTACAGTTAGACGTTCATATCCTCTACATCAAGTCTCACACTAAGCATCGGATGCTATTGGATGCTAAGCAGCTTCAAATGAATCCGTCAATGTGGAAACGGTGGTTTGGTCTCACTCGTGGTTATTTCAGACACGTTGTTAGGCAGATAGATGGACAGATAGAGTTTTGCGCGGCCGTGTTCCCGACTCCATGTGTGTTTCCACACACACGTGATGAGCAGAGTGATGATTAATGGCATTTATTATCCCAGGCTGCCGAATTGTTCCCACTAGCTCCTAAGCAGACAGAGGTTAGTGCAATTTAACCTCTGCTCATTCTCTTCCCCTCTGGACCGCGCGAGACTGATTACGCTACGGAACATGCATAAATCATACTTTGTCAATTGTTGGGCCAATTCATTATATTTTGCACCCCACTTGGCTTTTGCAATTACATTGATTCACACAGGCAAGTACAATGCACAATGGGTCTGTTTACCCTCAGTATTGTCCGTGCAGGTGCCAATTACTGCACCTGGTTGCCTCAATGCTACCTCTGGTTGTGCTGTATGTGGGTGTGTCGGCAAAAAAAACAAAAACAAACCATTACACGTATGGATCATATTTGTCTGGACGTCTTTACACTTGTGTTTGTGTGTTTCCGGTCACAAAACCGCAGTTTTGCAGCCAAACACTAAATGTCACCACACACCTCCGCATTTTCCTCCTCCACACACCCCTCCTTCTCCGGAGAGGACCAACGAGGGCCGAGATTCCACATCGAGCCAATTAAGCTGATGGGTAGGTGCTGCGCTGGCACGAGCATATGTTTACGATCTCATTATAAACACACTTCCACGTCCTGATTGAGGCCCCGACTCATCAGTATTCCGCGCCGAGAGTAATTCCCAGGTCCTTAATTTGGCAACGCGCAGAAAACAGCTCGACCGCCAGGAGAGGAAAGGCAAACTGACACCGTCGGTAGGCCTACCTGTGAATCAGAGGTGGTGGTAGCAGGTCGCCACGGCGGTGGGGAGGGAGATTGAAGCTCTGCGGCATTGTGGGAGACGCTCGTCGAACCAGCTGATGCTAATTAAAGATGCTTGAAGGTGTAAAAATTCGGGGGTTCCCTGGCAGCAAGGAGACGACAGAGCTGCAGATGGGTTGTTTTAGTTGGAAGCTACTCAAACCACCCCTTACATCACAGCCACTGTGGCATGCTAGCAATTGGCATGCTAAAGTTCCGCCGGAAATGTGGTCTTATGCCAAACTACGGAAACATGATAATTGTTTGGATATACTGAGCACATGGAAGGACATATCCAGTGTGTTCTAGATGTTTGGAAACGTTCACCTGATGTAAGAGCTTGTCACAATTGGATTCCACCGTACAGTAAACAAGATAAATCAAGATGACCACAGCCTCAATTTCTTTTGTGAAGGGACATATACACTTTTCACATCATCCTTTTTAAAAGGTGCAAGTGTGAGTGCAGATGTACTTTCACTCAAAATAGATCTGGGGTGGAGGAGCACTTTAAACAACCCCAGCGTTCTGTGTTAATGCATTCGCCCCCCCCCCCCCCCCCCTTCGTCTCAAGGGAGGATCTTTCTTCCCACAGTCAGGTGTGACAGCTATGGTTGCCACCTGGTTAGGAAAGAAATTCAAATAAAACAATTTCAATAGAGAATATGCAAAAGTTGAAGTTAGTTTTTGTTCCACCAACTCTGGCTGTATTTTCGATAAACATTTGTACGGAATTTGAAATTCCCAAAGCATACGTATATGGCCGTGGGATGAGAATAAAAACTAGTATACCGTACGATAATGTGCAATAATATCTACATTAACAGAGAGTTCATGCAGAGAGGAAGCCCAAAGTTGTCAACAAAAACATGATTCATGAACGATAAGCAGAGAAGTGGACCAAGGCCACGATAATGAAAAAAAAAGAAGAATTAATAACCGAAACATTAAAAACAAAAAAAGGAAACGAATGAATAATAAGAGTTATAAAAACCTTAATTTTGAGGAAGTAAACTTGTTTCAGTGAGCTTGAGGCATAGCCATGGCAGAAAACCTACTGTTTCTTTTTTTCTTTACAAATACAAAACAGAACTGCTCATCATACTGACATTTTTCTTCATAATTTTCCTTCAGAAGAATTTGGATTTATTATATACCTTTTGCTGCCCAGTCATACAATACCGGTGAGGTTATAAATAGTGCAATGACCATCACAGCCACCTGTGAAATTGAAAAAGAAAATGCCAAAATGGAGGCCCTGTCACACGTTAAACATGCTGACTCTGGGGTTCTAATTGCATGCAACGCGCAGGGTTCAGCTCTGTACTTGGCGTGCAGGGAGTCCCATACAATGTCTCCAGCTTACACTCATCTGCAACTGCCACAGCTGGGCCTCTCACCTGTATGGACAACTCACAGCGGGGATGTTCCCGTGAATGAAGCACGACTAGAGCTGGTACATGCTTTCATGCTCTGGTGGACAAACACACACACACACACACACACACACACACACACACACACACACACATACACACGAACAACAACATGCTGATGGCGACAAAGCACGCACACTGGTCAGCCCATGCACACAACAGGTGAACAGAGACATGTACACAGGGTGTGATGGGAGCAAAATAAAGTCATGAAATCTGAAACACACGGAGGCAAAGGGAAGGATTCCGCACGAGACTAACTGCGTACAGTACGGACATTCTTTCAGCGTGCGTGAGCGAAATAGGGAGAGAGGAGCACTGCATGTGCAGCTAACAAGGTTAATAAAGATCAAATATAGAATGAGTCATGAATATTCATGTGTGTGAAGCATGCCGGAATCCTGTGAAGCATGAACATAATAACACGAGCAGGAGACTACATCACTGTAAAGACACCCACATGATTTATGCACATGCTTCCCCCCCCGGTGGAGATTGGCTTTTCCTCGCGGCAATAACGGGGAGAGACAAACTTATTGAACTTGGGAGGTGAAAATATAATTTAAAAAAAAAAAAAATACTCTTAAAAAAAGAAGTTTTCCTATATGATATAGTAAGGCCTTCGAATTAACCTAAAAACGAGCCATGTCCGGCGCCGTGACAGTCAGTCACTTCTCCCCGGAGTGGTTTAATGCTGATGTGACAGAGTTTAATCTTGTGACTTTACTCAAACACCATTGCTTTGATGTGTGTGTGTGTGTGTGTGTGTGTGTGTGTGTGGGTGTGTGTGGGGTGGATATGAGTACAGTGGAACTGCACCAAATTTCCACCCGAGACTCCACAAAGGTTTCGGCGGCACCCCCCCCCCCCGCAGCGGGCACTCCTCACAGTCACCTCGATTGGCTCAATAGGCCGTGAAAAAAAAAAAAAAAACCCCAGCCAATGGCGGCTCGCGTGCGGTCCCTCCTTTTAACGAGGATCAGCAGTCAGCCAGCCATCCCCGGGTTGCTAAGAGAAAGTGAACCTCTATCAATAACGATTAGTCAGTGCCGAGCGCCGCAGTCTCACCCCTTTCTCTCCGGCTGTATGAATATAGATGGTTTGTTGCCTCTCCCTCGATATACAACATAATTACTTCTAGCGAACTGTCAAGTGCTGAAAAGAAGGTTTAGCGTTAGCCTACTTCGCTGGAGCCTCGGTGTCCCGTGTGACACCAAAAATCAGTGCTGGTTACTAAATTATTGCAGATTATATAATGTCACTTTTGACATCACATACGTAACTATGTAACAAACGAGCCAAACCGAGAGCTTTTTGTTTATAGGTGAATACACATCCGAGCAAACGCATATGACTGGAGCCTCTTCTGTTAAAAACATCTTCATTGGCTCAGATTATGGAAAAACAACAGAACTAATTAGCATAATTATGCAAATGGTTATAGATATCATAGCTTTTACCACCAGTGAACTGTGGTCCTGTACAAGCACTGCATAAGTGCATTGAACAATTCAACGACTGGATGTGCCAGAGTTTTCTTTTAAGACAAAACGAGGTATTTGTATTTGGAATTATTAAAAAGGTCAGCGCTGAACTTCATTCGGCGATGTTAAAAACCCACACACCAAGCCAGGAACGTTGGTTTCCGACCTGAATTTCAACAGCCACATTAATAATACACGTTCAAAAGTCAGCCTAATATTACCGTAAGAATATATCAAAGGATTAAAAGATTTATGTCTCAGCGGGATTTTGGGGAAAACTTGTCCACTCATTTATCTCCAGTAGACTCCACTACAGTGACGGTGTCTCTTCAGGTGTCCCTAAAAAAAAAAAAAAAAAAAAAAATCGATTCGACAGCTGCAGCTGATTCAGAACGCTCGCTGCTCGAGTCCTCACTAAGACCAAGAAAGTGAATCGCAACGCGCTCACTTTTAAGTTTTTACTCTGGCCTCCAGTCTGTCAAGTCGTTTATTTCAAAATGTCACAGTTGGTTTATAGAGCCGCTAATGGTTCAGGGCCAACATGCATCTCTAATCCTCCATCCAGACCCCTCAGGTCATCTAGGACAGGTCTGCTACTCTACCCAAAGTCAAAATTGAACACAGAGAAGCAGCGTTTATAGTTTTCATGCACCGTATATCTGAAACTCTGTTTTCTTTAAATCAAGGCAAATACTTTTCCGTTTTCCTGCTGCCTTTTATGAAATCAAATGTTTGTTTCTTACACTGCGCTGTAACTTTTATTCTTCTATTTTACACTCGTCTCATTCTTTTCCAGCTCCTTTTATTTTGGCTCTTTTAATGAACGTTTCTAATGGTATTTAAATGTCCCTTTTTGTGGTGGGGTTTCTTTTGCACTTTGTCTCTTTGAATTGCCTTGATGCTGAAAATTTTGCGGCATAACTAAACTTACCTTGCCTTTATTTTCCAGTATGTTTCAGATACGCCAGCTGACCACATTTTCACAGAACCCTGGAGAATACAACAGTTGTTTTCTGCTCGTCTTTTTGTCAGAATTAAATCTTTACCTTCGCCAGCCTCCAAGTGATGCAATTCCCCCGAGGAGTTGCTGGCAGGCGAGCAGATATCAGCCTCTGAGCTCTCAGCTCATTGCCCACCGGCAGCTGAGCGGGCTCTGCATACATGGCTCATAGCGTGGGAGCAGCAAATAACATGCCTGTATGCTGAGCCCATAGAGTGCGATTGTCAAGGTGAACGGACACAAGAAAACGAGGTCCTTCCCACCCACTGAGCTATAGTTACATACCTTCCATTTTGGATGCTTTAGTCCATACATTGAAAATATCAAACATACATTGAGCTGGGTAAAGGCAGCTCGTCATTTCCAAAACCAACAGCCTCGTCAAAGCATATTAGACGTCTGATTGCCACATTAATTCCTCATTTAGCTCCAGACATGGTGCAGAGCTACATTTATTCACCCACTTAGGTTTTGCACAAATCATATTTATGCCGTGCCGTGTTGTACATATGCACATGCGGTCTATGATTCCGCTGGAAGGGAAACCAATTTCCCCACTGCACCGTAACTAAAAGCGTTTGGAGAAAATATGAAATGGATTGCATTAACGTGCAGCTCACGCTGCGTGGCAGAATGGGTATTGAATCATTCCTGTGGGTCCCCCCCCCCCCCCCCCCCCTCAAGAGCACAGAGGGGGAAAAAAAAAAAATGAAAGCAGTCAAGTAGTAAGTATAATGGCACCCGTGGGAACCTACCTCAAAAGCCCACATCTGTAACCCTATTCCTGTCCTGCGACATGACACAGTGGTCAGTGGCGGGGAATCGGATGCGATGATCATTCCAAAGATCAGCGATGGATTATCAGTTTCCCCTCTATGTGAGTCCGGCTCTGTCTATCTACTTCGGAGTGTGTGTGTGTGTGTGTGTTTACTGAGTGCAATTTCCGATAGGGGCCCCCTTCTGGCGACTCGGAGGCCAGAGGTCCCTGGAGAGAGTGCATCCTTTAATTCCTCTAAACAAATAGATAGCGGGTTCGCCAAAGCGCCTCTGCGGTGGCACAAGACCAACAACACACAGCTGCCTGGCTGGCTGCAGACGATTCGCCTCCAAGACATGCTCAGGAGGACGGAGATCAGAGGGAGAATCAGAAAAGAGAGAATGTGTGCGAGAGAACAGCGAGTGCTGCGACGGGAGAGGGAGGGAGGCGGACAGACAGAGAGACGACGGGGGGAGGGGTGGGGGGGGAGGTGGAGGTAGCAGAGCGGCGTAGAGAGAAGCAAGCGAACCTGAAGGACAGATGATGCAAGGTGGGAACGTGTTTATGTTTGAGAGAGATGCAGCAGATTATATGCCTGCTCCTAAAATTTGAAATTCATCCAAGGCTGAATACAAAAAATCCTTCATATTTTCTATTCCAGACGTTTGCATGCAGACAGATAAACCTATTTTTAATCAAATGAAAGTCCCACCGCATTTCATTCCCAATACCTTTTTTCATGATCATGATCGCACAGCGCAAATATGAACTTTTCCTCTCACGTACGAAGCCATCTCCACCACAGCTGAGTAAATATTTTCATTCACATTTAATGTAAATTTGCATTTCAGAGTGAAATATTGTACTGTGCTGTTTTTTTTTTTACCAGCTGTAGTTATTAGCTATGTTTCAGATAAAGATCGTACATATAAAACATGATTATAAATGTGATGCATTGTTGTAGATTGAATTATCCAACAGTATACAAAGTGATTCAAATATAGCATAACCACTCATGTTTAGGAGTGAACTAATGATTTAACAAATAGACCATCTTTAATCATTGGACCTGTGTGATGAATTGGGACATTAAGTCAAGTTTTTAAGGATTTATTACATTGATGGACTCCCAGTTGGGTGATGCCGTAAATTCTATTTTTAAAACGGACAATTACTGAACAGACGTGAGTTTTCATCTGTAGATACATAAAGCATCTATAGGCAAATATATACATAAAGTCCATGAAAGAGTTCTTGCATCCCATGAGCGGGATGATAACAGGTTGAAATGCTTTTTATTTTTGCATCAGTAATTGCAATTGAATCTGTTATTATAATATATATTAACTCTGAAATGTAGCCATTCTGCAAAAAAATATATACTTCTTATTAGTACATTTCATAAATGAATCTTAGCTAGTTTTTAAGTCAAATCTTTTACCGAAGCTTCTAAATATGTTTCCCATGACAGCCACATGTCAGCTACATGTGCATTCTACAAAACACGTTCACACTTAATGTCAAGTCAATTTTATTTTGAAAGCCCTAAATCACAAATGTGCCCCAAGGGGCTCGACGCACTTTACAGAATCTTAGTTTGGATGAGGAAAATCTCCCTCCCCGGAAAAAAAAACCCCCCACACGATCTCACGCTGAACACGCTGTACAGGGGGGCAGTGCCTATAGCTGCATGATGTAAAACTGGAGCCAAAAACAGTGCAAATCCGGCCGTCACGTCACGCATTGACTGCGGCGTTATCGTTGCTTAAACAGATGGAGCCGGGCATCTCTTTGCATCTCGCCGGGTAGGTCACCAAGCTCACCAAAACAGTTTTAATTAACCCAGATCTCTGTAGGGTGAGTTTCTCCTAATCCGCATGTGCTCGCGGCTTGGCACCACCACCCGCTTGGTGTTACGCAACTCCTCCTGCCAGCAAAGAAATGCTACACACACACACACACACACACACACACACACACACACACACACACACACACACCTCATCTGCCCTCCCCTCAGGTTGTTTAAAGGAACAATCTGCTGTGAAACATTTCAGCTCTGGTAAAATACAGCTTTCGGCAAAGTAGCATACGTTTCAAGGTCTATTTTGTTATCCGCTGGTATGTTTTTTTTTTTTTTTTTTTATTGCTGGGAATAACCAATCATAGAGTAATGGCATGTCAAAAACTTGAGAGTGTATCCATAATAGAGTCTAATGGTGAAAGAGATGACTTCTCTTGTCTGGAACATCAATAGTAAATGTCAGGCTTTGGTGTCATTCCCTCAATATCAAAGAGCAAAGTTTTCTTTCTAGTGTCATACTTTTGCACTGATATTTGAGTGTCAAGCAGGAAGAAATCCACCACAGAGGCAACGGAAATCACAAGTTCTTCACTTCTCTGAAGCCCAGAATGCAATGCAACACACTGTCACTTTTGATAATGAGTCTGGAGAACAATCTGGCATCAGTAACGTTATCGCTTTACTATTTTTCTGCAAATTTGCCTCCAAAGAGATTAAGGATGTAGCATTAGGAAGAACACGACATTACATTGAATTGCTAATTCGTGACATACCTGTTAACAATTGACAGTCATCTAAGCTAAAGGAAGAACTCAAGGCTCTTTATTAGCGCTTCGTACCGTCGCTCGTTGCACAAGTGAACAAATATTGCTTTCTCTAAGCTGTTCACAATTAAAGCCTTAACTTATTCGCAACGTGCCTCACCTGAGGAAGAGGAAATCTCGTACTCGTGGTCTCCTCATCTCAGACAGGGTTCCAGTTTCTTGCTTGTACAGGTTGTAGGTCAGCCTGTAGACAAGAGTGCAAGCTACTCCTACTCTGAAACGCTGTTCTGACTGCCCAGTGAATCAACTGGCTTTGATCCCGAACACTAGTGTAAGCACTTTGAGATTCAATTTCCTCCCGGTCCAGCTCAAAAGACCTTTTTTTTGTCACTGTAGACATTTTGACATACGCTACAGCAGAAACTATTAACATTACCAATGGCTTGGTGCCACGTATATGTGAGCCAATGCAAGTAAGGCAACATCGATAGCACCAGGGGACTTGGCGGTGGCACAGTTTAA
The DNA here is from genome assembly GCF_023349555.1 of Cebidichthys violaceus. NCBI lineage: Eukaryota > Metazoa > Chordata > Actinopteri > Perciformes > Stichaeidae > Cebidichthys > Cebidichthys violaceus. Next base: position 3,951,135 of record NW_027176439.1, read on the forward strand.
CGCAATGCATGCCATTATCAGTGTTATAATGTAGGCCAATGTTTAATAAGTCACTCTGAAAGAAAAGTTTATTAAAGCAGATATATCATTACAAACGTTTGCAATGTTGTGCACATACATCTGGGTATCCGGAGTGCCAACCAACCCACAAACCGGGACGCTTCTTGTCGGTTTCTTGTGGGCCGCTTGGATCAGAAAACATGAGATTCAACAAGCCATTCAGATTTAGGAATTGATCTTCCTATGTCACATGCAGGCTCATTAGAATATACCGCCACCAATCGGAGTATCTCCACCCACGCGTTGAGAGCTACCTTTGCGAAGGTGCATCGTATCTTTTTCGTAAGACTGTGCTTTTTCGCGGAAAGGACCTTAAAGAGACAGGCGCTAAAACGGAGCGTCTCGGACCGAGGGGGAATACTGGCGTTTGCAAAATAATGTGTTTTGTGAACATTAAAGCATGTAAACATGTTCTAGTAGAAACCCAAAGTACATGTATGAACCCTCAATGTGCATGATATGTCCTTTTTTTATCATTTTGGTTTGGCCAGGAACAGGAAAATTGCGTTTTTGTCCACCCTAATCATAATGCAAAAGAATACAAAAGAACAAATAATTCAGATAATGCCTCACTCTACTGACGGAGCATTGACGTATTGGTGATATGAACGGAGCAAACTTTCTTGCGTACCAGGATATTCCATTTGTCGGTAAGCGTGCACGTATATGGATGTCTGAATTGTTCCATCTTGACAGGTTGCAGCCACGCCATGATGCGTGTCCCACATTTTACTTCCAGCAACCTGTTATCTGATACACTTACTCTCGGGCATGGTCTAAGTGATGGTTCAGGAGTCATGAGAAAAACAGGGTCGAGGGGAACATGACAGCTGGTAAAAAAGAAAAACGAAAAAAGAAAGCAGCAGCAGCTCTGTCTGATGGTATCAATGAGGAGACGGGGCAGGTGGTGCAACTTCAAAGCAGCTTAGATAGATGGGAGATAGTCTTCTGAAAGATGGCATGCTTTGATACGAATCAGTGCAGCCGATAGTGACATCAAAGTGACGTCTTTAATGCAAAACCATGGATGATCTTATCATGGACGCATGGATACAGATCACCAGCAATTCAATTGTAAAATCCATTTCTTTAATTATACATGGACGGCACACATAGTTTGCAACACCTTCCTTCTTCTGCCCTGTCCTTAATGTGGGCATTTAACATTCTCGATGCATTTCCTCACTTTATTTCGGCGATGCGTTACATTCGAGTGTTTTTTTTTTTTGCTGTTCTATTTTGATTTCACAATTTAAATTGTGATTTTTCACCACTTGGCTCAGGTTCAGCGCTCATCCTTAAAAGGCACAGAGGGCCTTGCTGCAGCTTTCCCTCTAATGACACAGCAGCTTAATTCACTCAAGTTTGTGAGCCACATTCAATACGTCTCACCGTGTTTAAGCACAACAGGAAGTGATTTTCAAAAACCCCTGTGAGTGTTCAACACTGACAACCACTGTGAACACGTTATGGGCTTAGCTAAAGCAGCAAACAAACTCCAGCTCTCCCCGTGTCACTCCCTCACGGAAACCATTTTAGTTAATCCTTGTCCCATAGATCTTGGTAGGGGGGGGGGGGGTCCAAAAATTCATTTAACCACTTTAAAGTCCCCTATTGCTACAATTCATGACTAGAAATCTTTCCTGAAACCGTTAATCTTTGTATTGCACATATCTGATGGCAAGTCGAGGGACCTGAAACATATTACTCTCTCTCTCTTTAAAAAGAGAAGCCATCACATTTTCTTAATTGGCCCTCGGTTATAGCTGGGATATAGCAGTCTCTTCATCTGGTGGTTTGGTGCTTTAATCTGCCTCACATATGGTCTTCTGGTTGAATCAGACAAGCTCTGCTCCGCACGGCGCTACACCGGCGGTATCAACATGCATTTTCCTCAGCAGCGATAACTATAGCTGCAATTAGCCAGAGTCAACTCTCATCTACTGTTTTCACAACACGTTTATTTCTGTCTGACACCCTCACACCAAGACAGTTCCTGTCATTTTATGTGTCAACATGCAGAGAAACTATGGGGCGAATTCACAAATAATTGATTAAAGACAAAAAGATACTGCGGTAGTTAAAGACCAGTTTTGCAGCAGCACAGAGATGCAATTTAGTTGGCATGTTAAGGGTGCATTTAACTTTTTGCGGGTTTCTTTTTGTCTTCTTTTTATAGATTAAGTGGCTGCAAAAGTTGTACAGTCACAAGAATTCTCCCCGGAGTGTATAAAGTAGCTTTCACTTCATTTGAATCAGGTTGGTTGTCTATCTGTGTATTAGCAAGCATGTTTTTAGTGGCTTTACCATATTACCAAATACCATTTCCCGTAAGCCATAGACCTTGTAGGTTGCTCGTCACTGCTCAACAAAGAGAGCAGTCCATGGGTGAGTTGAGGGTCGGTTGTTTGAATTATTAATAGCAAGTGCTGAAGTGTATGCCAAATTAAATTAGACTGCGGAAGGTAAAGCCCAGCAAGACCCACTTTTTTTTCACAAAATCAGATGAAAGAAGAGCTTAATGAGTTGTTGCGTTGAGTTACAGCCATAGACTGTACATTGTCACCGTGACATCGCCCATTGGCCTCAAGATTGTCATTTTGGCGGCTGCCATTTGGGTTTTTCAGCAATCGGAAGTGACGAGAGAGGGTTGAGAAGAACTGAATGCTGAAAAACACATTTTTAGGAGACCCAAATGTTACAACACACTGCAAACAAAAACACGACCTCCAAGACCATACAAAGCCGCGATAGCGACCCGCCAATCACGAGGTAGTCATGCTCTAAAGTATATTCTGCTTTATCGTATCATGATGTACTGAAGACGACTTGAAACAAGCGATTGAGAGCATGATCACAATGTTTACTGAGGTAATAAATCAATAGAGAAATATAGTTTTCTAACTGACTCCCAATACAATCTCAGACACTTTTCAGAACCGGCGGTTGCAGCTTTGGCTCCCTATAAACTGTCAGTACTCACCATTAGGCCTACCCTGCTGAGTCCAACACCGCTTGTTGCTGCAACTCCCTCAACTATCCCAATATCCTTATGTGATTAGCGCTTCGGTATTGTTGTCATGCTACCATCCTGGGTCCATGGGTTCCTGGAAAGTGGAAAACCAACCATGTCACAATATCCCATATAGCAACAACAGCATCTGTGAAACTTAATTTAAGGGGTGTCGCTATGGCTCGCATAATTCTTGGCACGGTTGACTCCATACGCCGCGAGTCGGTACCAGTAATTCAAATATTTTCCCCCAAAGAGGTCTTCATTCCCCGAGACGCCGCAGGGGAACCGCATCATCAATCATGCGATCCTGTTGAGCTCTTCCAGTGTGACTTGCCTTATTGTTCATGGGCTCACCGAGTCAGAAGCTCCCCTGTGAGATGAACATAGCTGGGACTCTACTGGCATCCTCAGCACTTTGAAAACTCAGAGATGGCATTTATTCAAGACATCTAAATGCCATGATAATTATCTCAAAAGCACTCTTAATACAAATCAGGAGATCATTAAAATATGAATATAGCACGAGGAGTGGCAGGATAGATGATATGTTAACGTAACATTTAGTTCCCCAATTAATTGCTTGTTAAAGCCAATAAAGAAGCAGTTCATTCCCAATCCGGGTCATGACAACAAATTTGGAAGATTCCACATGTATCTGACAACCCTTCTAAAAGGATAGAAGTTCATATAAAACGCTTTTGCTCTCATTTCTGAGGCCTCTAACTGGATGTTGTTAGGATTAAGCAGCAGAATGAGGGTTTGTGGTTAAAAGGTGGGCTGGATATCCTGTCTGTTGGCACATATTTTCAGACATGATAGATTCAGTAGGTACAATGAGGAGAGCTTTTTTTTTTTTTTTTTTTTTTTTTGAAAGCAGGGATTAACCTCCATTGGTTGTAATTAGATGAAGCAGTCACTTCCACTCCACCACAACGGATTTGTATACCAGTGGCTCCAAACATGCTGGTGCTCCATTTTCTCAGGGATTCATTTGTCTGCGTTGAGTGCTCACCTTGGACATAGAGCTAAAAGGAGGTAAATGGGCTCTGTGCCAGGGAGTTTAGGATTTGGCACTGATCTGTCATTAGACCCCTACTTCTCAAACTACTAAACACACACACACACACACACACACACACACACACACACACACACACACACACACACACACACACACACACACACGTGCTTTGAACCCTTCCTGGGAAAGGCAGCCATATATCATCGCACAAAATGACACAATTCTGCATCACTGAACAACACTTCACATGCTGTAGTTTTTGTAAATCACATTTTAATTACATTCAATCAATTAAAATGTTCATTGCAGATAAACAGCAGAATATCATTAGGCATAAAAGTGATGATCTTCTCATTGTTCCCTTTGATTTGACTTTCTAGTCACTTGTTCTGGTGCTTGTGTTGGTGTAATAACCACCAGCCCTCAAAGCCTCCGATTCTCCAAATCTTGTTGTTGAGCAGAGCTTAAGAGAGACATATCTTAAGCAACACCAGACCTATTTAATCAACTAAGTTTGACATAGGGGTGGTGATTCAGACATCTGTAACCTACACAGCTAGACTGGACGAAAGTGGCCTCAAGCAGGTAGACCGGTGGGTGCAACACTTCTGGATTGCCGTGATAAACTTTCCTGCCACTGTCTGCTTTCCTGTATCTCCTCAAACCCTCTATGACACCATCGATTGGAATCATTACATGCACTTATTATGAATATGTTAAGACATGTGCTGCATATAAACGATGGCTGATATGTTTTGGTAACACATCTTATTATGTACTCTTATCAAACTGATAACATAAAGACAGGAAGTAGCTAGATAACAGATGTGACTGCCAGGTAGCAAGGGAAATTAAACAATCATCTTATAAAACGTATGGGAACTTTTTTCTCTTTGTCCTTTTTTCCATGTTTGAGGGTTATCAATTTAATATCCATCAAACGACATCTCACTTTTGATTGATGGTGTGCAATGTACAGCATTTAGCATGTACAATGTATATAAATAGAGTAAGATATGTATTTTTTAGTTAACCTTTTCATGGAGTAAAAGCAATATGGAGCTCCTAAGGGCAGATGAGAGTCTTGTGTTCTCCTCCAAACTTTTGCATCCTCAATAAGAAACACTTGCATTCTCCCAAGAAATATTGAGTGGATAAAAGCAGTCGCGGTCAAATCCCAAGGGAGAAGAAGAAGAGAGTGAACCGGCGCAAAGATGCTCGGAGATAAGCCATCAGTTAATGGCCGTTGCACCTCGAAAGTTTGCTGATCCCACACCGCCTCGACTCCATTGCCGGATCAGCAAACTTTCTGTTGGCTCTGTTACACTGGTTAACCCCGCTGACCTCCAGCCCACCTCTCAAAAATACATTTCTATGAACCTATCCCATGGGTGTGTGCACTCCTTCATTACCTATAAAGAAAAACTCTGTACCCTGTGCATCTTTTTTTCTTCATCTCTTTCTCCCATCGTGTTCTTTATGGGGCTCCGTAAAGCCAAGATTAACCTCCACTGGCTGTAATTCTGTGGCGCAGCCCCCCCCCAACACTTTTGTGAAACATATTCATGTACAAACAGCTTCAACCTGCTGCTGGTATCCATTTTCTCTGTGATTCATTTGTCCGCGTTGAGGACTCAGCTTCGAGAAGGAGCTCAAGGAGGTAAATGGGTTTTTGTACCAGCGAGTTTAGGAGTTTTGGCAGTGATATGTCATTAGACCCCTGCTTCCAGACATGCACACACATTCACACGTGTGCTTTCATCGCATCTTGGATAGCTTGTAAGTCATTATGCAGATGACACAATCCTTCACGACCGAGACGGAACCGCACACCATCGTGTGTAATTTTCTTTTAAATCGTTACGCAGATGACTCAGTCCTGCATCACAAACAGCACACTGTTGTGTCTATTTTGTCTATAAAATGTAGTTTAATTACTCTATCAATATACATGATAATCATTGCAGATACAATTAACCTGGTGCCATGTAGATGTTGAAAAGATGGTCTGCGTGAGTTCTGCAAATTTGCAGCACTTTAGAACAGTGCGATGAGGGTGGTTTGATTAATTCATCTCCTGGATCAAACAAAGTGCTCTTGTATGACAACCACTTGGGTCAGAATGGATAATCTCTCTGCTGCAACAAAAAGCACACATGGTCAAGAGCTAAACAACCCATCCACCATGCAAGTCTTATTTACCGGCCACAAAACCAAAGCTGCCACTTAATGAATCAGCACATCTTCACAGTCAGCCATTTGAGAAGAAGACAATACAGCATTAAAATCCATAGTTCCATTGGAGACAAAAAAAACCCAACGTGGAGGATTATCCGTTCAGCAAATTAGGCCAAAGAAAAACAGCTAATGTGTTAAAATTGGAGAGAAAAGGGAGGAAGAAAAATCTTTATGGGTTGAACAAGATACAAACAGGCCGATAATCCGCTTTTAACAAGATGAGTGATCATGGCCTTTTGTCAGTGCGTTGAAGCCGCACAATCAATGGTGGTGATTTAGCCCCCCCCCATGAGCTCCAGGGCCCCCTCTGTAGCAGATGTCTGGATCTTCATTTATCGGGCGCATGTTTTGCACAAGACAGCGCCTCCGCCTGTGGTGCGGCTGATCAGAACTAGCGACAGAGGGGTTGAGAGGAGTTTAGAGGAGGCAGGATGGGATGACTGTGGGGGCAATTGGTGCAGACAGAAAAGCAAAGACAAAGAGGACAAGAAGGTGGAGGGAGACACAAGGGATGTAGATTCGCAGGGAGGCGAAGGCTGAAGGCTCTATACTCGTCCGCTGCCCTGCTGTCGGGTAAATGCCATCTTTACAGATGAGACTGTAGCCGTTTGGCATTTGGAATGTACCTTCCTACACTTCATTCTCCCCTCCTCCTCGCTTACTTATTCTCTACACTGCGTCTCATCTTACACAGGCTCCGCCGGGAATAGCCCAAGACCGACATCATCTAAATCTGGTACACTTTGAGAAATATCAATAAGTAATATTCATGTTGGAAATCAGAGTCGGTTAAGTAAAGGTGATGGACAGGAAAAAAACACACTCTCAGGTATATGGTATTGATTTCTTTTTAGTAGCAGTGTGTTGTGGCCATTATAGGCTACAAATCTAGCCTAACACTGGACTGTCATGTTGCGGCTATGTGGCTAAATACTTCTTAGTATTTCCCTTCGCCCACGCTGTCAAACATAACCACAATAGAATTCCCAAGACAACCCATCAAGCCTATGCTATTCCCATATTGAAACAGGGAAAACCATATGGGGAAAACTTCACTGGGTCTTAATTTCATCGTCGGTGAGACTATTATTGAAATATTGGCTCGTTCCTGTTGGTAGTTGCGAATTCATTTTATTTTGAAACAACTGCAGTCTAACCCAGGCTTGAATGTCCATTTTAAGATTTTCCTTTTTTTGCCAGGAATAACCACAAGCACACTCAGATGGGGGACCATGGTGACAGCACTGTACCGACTTTATCAGCATATCATTCACTTTTTTTTTTTTTTTTTTTTGGTCATGCGCAATTTAGGTTTCACCCCGAGGCATCCAAAATATTTTTGAACATTTGTGTCCTACTAAAATGAACGGTGCCTCTAAAGCAATTTTCTCTGAAGGCCATGAAGCTCATGAAAAATAGATTTTGAAAGCCTTGAAATATTTTTATTCCGCCTCCAAACCTCTCAGCTCATACAATAGCAAAACTAACAATAGATGTATTATTGAGACAGGAAATGCCTGACAAAAATCATCCTCTGCCTCCAGTAATATGAGTGATTGTCCCGAGAGATTTGAAGGAACTGTGAGCACACCCAGAGCTGGAGCGTCCTAATAAAATTGCCCTGCTTGCTCTTAATTCCACAATATTCTCTCTGTTGTTGTTGTCCATCTCTGAGAATGTAGGTCAGAGGCAGGATGTTGATGTTCTGCTGAGAGGTAGATTTACACCGCCGCCCAGCCTGTCACAGCTTCTGACTCGATGACAGAACGTCGACTTCACACCTATCCTCAGAGATAAAGACCGAAATTGAATTTATCTTCTTCCTTCAGCCTTCTATTTACCCTGTAAGAACAATCACATGTTGGCTCTTAGCCTCAGCTGCAGCCATTATTATTGCATTAAAGCTAATGGAACAGGGTTCCTGTTGCTCATCTTAATTTTATACCCTCCTGCGGAATATGCAGAGCAAAACACTCTGATGTACTCTAACAGCAGTACACTCCCAGCACCCTCCCAGCCCTGCTCAAACACCTATAATTGACACCCTGTCTGTACTCTGATATGTTTCAGCCAGATCTACATCTATTTAGTGTCCATCAGATACACTTTTGGTTTGTGTCCACAGGATCCCTCATTTCCACCCCCTCCCCATTCATTGTCTATGTAAGCAACCGGCCAATGCATTGAGAGACGGGCCGTCATGATGGACGCAAATGAGGGGCGTTCAGCGTGACTCGCGGCTTCTGGAAACTCCAAGGAAACATTTAAATTGACCAACGGCGATCAAAATAAAAAAGACACATTTCCCTCACGCCCCGGTGGACATGTACCATTATACTAATACAACTTTCTTCACATACTGATGAACAACTCAAATCGTTTTCAGGCCATCAGCTATCTCAAATTCTGAATTCAAGACGACATTGACAGTGTTCCTTTTTGCTTTCTTGACAAGCAAGACAATATTGTTTTCTACATAACACTTGTCTACAATATCTACTGGTGAGAGCTAAAATAAAAGTGTGGCTTACCTGCCTGAGTGTGAACTGATCTAATGCAGATTGTGTAGATGTAACCCCGGTGACACAGTGGGGCAGAAATGAAGCTGAAAATGATTGGGACAGAGTCACCGGATCCCGAAGGCTTTAATCAGATCTTACCTTTTGTACTGCATGACATTGGAACAAGTTACTGATCAGCGGAGAACATCTGAGTAAACGTAAGAGGAGTACAGTTTAAAGCTGAGAAATGTGATGGCCATATTGGTGGCCATGAGACAAGGAGAAAACATGTCCAGTGCAGAATTAATTAAAACTAAAACAATTGGTAATTTCATTGGTCATATGTCACAAAAAAACCTATATTTTCAGCTTTTTTGTTTTAGTTGAAAAACTGAATATCTTTCGGACTTATTTTGAAATGACAAAACTATTCCATGACATCACCTTGGGCTGACATTTTGACACGCATTTTTAACTATCATACCTTTTAGACCAAATGATATATTGAGAACATGATTGGCATATTAATGGATAATAAAAGGTTAGCTGCAGCCCCATCCATGTCAAATATCAATTAATTTCAACACGGATAATAATTCGGTTTTAAGTAGACATAGCATGGATATGGAAATACAGTGCATTTTAATGCTATATTTGAATAGTGTTCTTGTAAGCCAGACAATAAATAGAATACTTTATATGTATATTATAATCATGAACTACACTTTCTGTAGTGCTTCACTGTACAGTAATCTATCCCAAGAGCAGTGGTGGACATTGAACTATATTCAATGTTGGTAATGCTTAGTGTCCTCCATCATGCGCAAGCTTGGATTATAAAGATGATTTAAAAAAAAAAAAAAAAAAAAAAAAGATTAAGACCCTGGTTGTCAAATGGTCACAGCATGAGGGAATATACTATTTTCATCTCCTGAGTATGAATTGACATTGAATGATCTTGTGAGATGAAATCCTTTCAAAAAAGGTGTCACTGAAAGATACAGATTTAAAATGATTGTTGAAAAGCACTGATCCGTCACACTGGACACACCTTTACTCTCCCATTACCCTGTTTAGAGCTCGGAATCGCCACACACACACACACACACACACACACACACACACACACACACACACACACACACACACACACACACGTCTCAAATTTTCTCCAAATTCAAAGAAATGGCCATTCAGTCAGCATATCAGGCTACTACTCCATACAGCAGCCAAATGTCAATGGCTAATTACTAATGGTTGCCTTGCTCAGGTTCCCAAGGTCTCAGCTAATTGGCTATTTAGACCCAGGGAAATGGCATCGCCTCAAGGCCAGTCACCCCTGGATACCTGGTAATAAGCAACCCGAGTTTCATGAGTAGGAGACAGAGGAGGATTAATCAGTCAAGTGCGAGTAGACGAGGTAATGGGTTTAAAAGACGCTGTACAACGGACATAACATCCAAGGTTAGAGCACAAACCTAATGACCCATTTAGAAAAAAAGCATAAAAGGGTTAATGGAGCCTGGTCTTGTAGTGATGTAGTGAAATCAGCAGGATGTGTATAAAGGAAATAGCATGGCCCAAGCATGTAATTTGAGAGAAGTGCATCTTAAACCACAGGAGGATTGGCGGAGATTGGCGCTTCAGACTATAGCTTGCCAATGGAATAGAGCAGAAGGAAGTGGTTGGAGGTTAGGGGGTTGGATGGAGAGACACATTTCCAGTAATCCAGCTTCGTCTCCCAATGGATGCTAAAAGTCGTTTTTTTCTACTCTAACCCCATGACCTTGCCATTAAACCTAAATTAGCCTGACTGTACTTACAGTTAGTGGGAGCAGAAGAAATAGTCCCACATTCAATGGGTTTTGGCAAAACATTTGTGTGTATATATATATATATATATATATATATATATATATATTTGATGGACAATAATATGACTTTTCTAAGACTAACACATAACACATCCGTTGTGACAGCGAGCCGCATGTGATGTAATCATTTCCAGCTCTGTGGCGAGGATTACGAGCCACTGCCCGACAAGTCGTAAAGCACCGGCAGACGGATTCAGCAATCAGCTGTGTTGAAATGAGCAGACAGACGCAGTTCTTAAAAGTCCAGCTCTTTAATATTCCCCCGTTTGTTGCGCTGTGCGAAAGTAAATGTCTGTTATGTTGCTGTTGGGGTTATTCTTCCATTCTTTCTGATAGACACGCTTGACTTTGAGAATATTGAGGGGCTACTTTGCAGCGCTTGTGACGAGACTGAATTTTCCCTTATCTGATAATCACAAATCCGTGGCAGATATGATTGAGTTCAGAGATATATTGAGGCTAAATTTAGATGTAAATTTAGCAGATTTAAAGACGAGCAATAATTACTTGTCCTGAAACTTTTCTGCATACATTAGAAATCTCATTTCCCCCCTCGTTTTTTGCACCGAACATGTACAAATGGACTGTAGACCTCTTTGTGTCGATGCTAAATAAATATGTACGAAAAAAAAGAAACCGACACAAATCCTGATCTTAACTGAACTGAACCGTTTGACTTACCTAAGCTTAACCAACCTATTCACTTCTGACCTGAGTGTTTTCAACATGTGCTATTGCGGGATCCTTTTGGTAACGCTCACATCAGTCTTGTCCACATACACACATTTAGGTTTATTGGTATTATTGGGTTCAAAGTTTTACGCGGTTAGTGTTCAAAGTCCTTTGAATTATAGAATTATGTCTCCGGTAAAATACCCCACAACTTGTTCTTCTGCAAATTTGTCAAAATTGGTATTTTCAGCGATTAAAACTAAACATGCAAAAGGGATTTACAGGGAGTCTGGGAAAAAAAAATCTAATATATTGAGCTAATGTCAATATAAGTAGTACAAGACTTCAGATAAGCTGACGTAAGCCAGTATGCACAGAAGAGATGATCTTCCCATAATGAAAGAAGTAATGCGAGTTAAGGCTGTTGAAGAAACATTCATTCTCTGTTCTTTTCAGGGAAGGTGGACGCTTCACACATTATCTTCTTTCAGCACATTTTCCTCCCTCACACTCGCTTCTGGGAGTCAGTCGGCACAAGCAGAGCTGTGGACGCGAGAACACTTTTAAATAGATCACAAGGTGCAGGAGAATGGTACTGGCTTACATACGTGGTCTGATCTAAACACGGCCTCAAGGATGCTTAAACAGTCGGGAGTTATGAACAGCAGCCATATGATCGTTTCATGCTTTAAAGCCCGCACTGTATAACACAAAACAGCTGAATTTGAGCCAGGGCAGCTAAAATAGGACACGTTTGTGTAAATGATCAATTATGTACAGCTGCACATAAGCATACAAAATATCACAAACCCAACATATAACAGATCCCCTTCCTGTCATACTCAGGGTTGTGTTTGATTTCTACCTGTATGCTTTAATTTTCCATTTCACAGACTTAAGAAAAGCGGTTAAACTTAGCTTTTGTCAAATCCTGCGCATGCATAACCAAATGAACCAGACCAAGTAATGTATTAGTTATTAGTTTCCCTATACCCCCCAAATATCAGAGGTGTGTCTTTTATTCCCACACAAAAAAAAAAAAAAGAAAAATAGCAGGAGTCAGCTCTATGGACTCTGGCACTGAGGCCACGGCGCACACAGACTCGGCCACATCCACTCTTAAACACTCTCCTGAGATGTAGACTAAGTTCTATCCTGGTGCAACAGAATGTCAGCAAAAACCCCCCAAAAAATAAATAAAAACGTTGCCCCCCCCCCCCCCCTCTTTGAGAATCTAAAGCAAATGAAGTAGATTAAGCAGTCAGACATAGTGTTTGTTTACCATTGGAGCAATGACCCTCACCTGCCCACCACCGCCTCCCAAGACAAGACATTACACACTGCTGAATGGTTAATGGGACTGATGAATAAATTCATGCTCTGGAGAGAGTGTGTGTGTGTGTGTGTGTGTGTGTGTGTGTGTGTGTGTGTGTGTGTGTGTGTGTGTGTGTGTGTCTCATATACCATCGGGTTCAGTAGAACAGGGTTTAACATAAGCCCCCCCCAAACTATTTGCAGTCCGTATACGGAGATGACAAATCTTTGAGGCGAATTGGACCAAGGAGAGGTCAGACTGCCGACAAAAGCAATTTCCCCCTTGGTAACACACCCCACACACATATACACACAAACTTGGTTTTCAACAATGGAAATCCATCCATTGTAATGACAAGTATTAGTGTGTCTGTATTGCCTTGTGGTTAGGTTTGTCTGGTCTTTATTAAAATGCATCGCTAGAAAACTGCAATATTTTGTATTCAACTCCCAGTTAACTTTTTCTGATCCAGAATTATGAATTGATGAGCAGTTAGTTCAGTAACATCATGGTTGTCTATACTTTGCTGTTAGGGTTAGGTTGCTGTTTACATGGATTATAATATTAAGATAGTATTCGCAGTAAATGTGGATTCAACACAATACGAATGGAGCATAGCAACAGATGAAGTATGTGTGAAACAACATGCAATTACATCATCCTCACTGTTGGGCTTTGCAGAATCCCAGTTTTTACTGCAACTACATGATGCTTCTGGAGGCGTTTGCATTTTAACGTAAGAGGTCACATTTTGGGAACTACATCATAAACCATAGTAGGTTGCGTCTGAGAGTTCCATGTTTGCAGCACCCAACAAGTTCAACATCTAGTGGACATCTAGTGGACATCTACAGGCTGTGGTGTTGCCCCAATGAGCTAATCAGCTGCACCTGACTGAGAATCAGTGTTAAGTGAATCCTCCCTGTAGGGTTAATTGATCGCCAGGCATTCCTATTAGAGAGGAGACAGGAGAGGGGAGCCAGTGGAAGGACAAGGGGCAGATAAAGTTTACCTTGATGATGTGTTGGTGTGTGAGCAGTAAGAGCCTGTTGCCTGCAGCCTTTTTCACGCCGGTGTTTTTTGGTTTTTGTTTGTACTTTTCCTTGCTGCAACATTTGAAACTGATCCACCAACCAAAAGAAAAACTCAAAGTGCATTACATATGTGTATGTGTGTGTGTGTGTGTGTGTGTGTGTGTGTGTGTGTGTGTGTGTGTGTGTGTGTGTGTGTGTGTGTGTGTGTGTGTGCGCGCGCGCGCAACACATTCAAACAATAAAGCAGAGACAATTAAATTCGATAATAAAGACTGTATAAAATATGTAAGTGAAATACAAAAAAACTGACCATTAAGTATAAAAACAATGAGAGAATTACAATAAGTAAATACATAAGAATGACATTAATTATAAGCCAATTTAAATAGGTTTTCAGCTGCTGCTTTAAATTGCTCAATACATGTCCATAACTGGTTGATTAGACTTTATTTATCTATTGACATTGAAGAATTGCATAGGAACACAGCAGTGAAACAAAGTCAGATAGATGCTACAAAAATCACTGAGAGCTGAACAAAGTGACTTTTTAAAAACAGAGTTTCATCGCTGGTCTAGACACACGGGTTTAGCCGCTGGGGCGACGGCTGAACGGAGGGAGAGCGTCACGGGTCGGCCGAGGTCGGCCCTGCTGTGAGCCTGTAGAAGGAAATGTATGTCATCACGGATTTGGGATTGGCACACTGCGGCTAATGCAGACCGACTCCGGTCCGTGGAAGAAAGAATGTAGTAGGGGTCGGAAGTTTGTATTTGAAGACCAAATACTGTATGTCACGCAAGCTGACAAGGCCTTTTACTTTAAATGCTTCTGAATGAAGAAATCCATTATTTTGTTTGAATTGAGAGGACACAATTAAAAAGGGCCCGTGTGAAGGGTTTGGTGGTACCAACTGAATACCACTCTGCTCACTCCTCCCTTTCCAAGACTGGGGTAACGGGGAGTTTCCTTGCTCAGAGCCCGTTCTTACCATAATAACACTACTATAGGAGCAATGGAAATCCTACGGCAGCTGGTAGGACGCATAGTATGACCTAGAACCCCGATGGCCTTCAGATAACTCACAGAAGAAACAATGGAGCCGCAACACAGCGGACTCTGTGAAGAGGACCTGCCCCCTTAAGATACTTGGGACTCATTCTAAACTAAAAGAAAACACAACAATCCTCAGTTTCAGGTGATTACAAACTAATGAAAACATCGTTATGAATACTCTATTCCATTTATGTTTATTCATACCCGGAAACGCTACACACTGGCCCTTCAATGTGTACTTAGCAATACACTATCACATAAACCATTGCACATCTGTCAAATGTTTAATGGAGCCTTTAGCCCATCATCTTCTAATCTTAAACTCAGGAAATATCATGAGAAGAAGTCATAATGAGCAGGTAGTACTCAGTCACAGGTAAATGCTGTGTATCGAAGGATGTCCATGCCACATTAGAGCAATTGATCATCACATCTTGATTTAAAAACTCAAACTCTTCAAATAAATAACCCATGTAAACACTGTCGGCACTTAGTTTATTTAGATTAATGAAAGTTAAGTGGATGTATGGGAGTTTGCATGTTCTCTCCATGTCAGCGTGGGTTCTCTCCGGGTTCTCCGGCTTCCTCCCACAGCCCCAAAGACATGCAGCTTGGGTTAATTGATGACACAAAATTGCCCGTAGGTGTGAATGGTTGTCTTTCTCTGTCAGCCCTGATAGTCTGGCAACCTGTCCAGGGTGCGCCCCGCCTTCTCCCAGTGTCAGCTAGGATCGGCTCCAGCGACCCTGAATGGGATCAACGGTTACGTATAATGGATGGATGTGGATGTATTCACCATTAACCTTGTACATTATTTACCAGTTTTCCAGCATGATTAAAAATTAAATGTCAATTAAATGTCAAAGCTCATACAGGTTTTACCTCAAAAGTTAAAGGATGGGTTGTATACAAAAGAGAAAGAAAACGGCAACACCACTGAAAATGCGGTTTGGGATTTTCAATATAAACCGAGACGAAGCACAATTTTATTTCATCTCCCTTAACGGTTGACTCCATCTTGTTTAGAGGGGTTTTGGAAATGCCCACGCAGCCGTTACCGAACATTGATCAGCATTAGCTGTGCTAAGTTTGGGAACACCTGAAAAAGGGGTTGGCTTTAAACTCCTGTGTTTTTCAAGGTAAAATTACCATTTTTTTTTTTTTTGTCAATGAAGTCTATCTGACGGCAAGGCAAAGCGGCTGTAGACGAGAGCAGCAGAACAGTTCTACACTGCTGTATTTAGAATATTGCCACCGCTTTATCTTGCCATCAGAGAGCCCTTTACTTCAGGGACAATGCGTCAGCTATGCTCTCTTCAAAGTCAAAAGCCTCCATTGACAAAAACGGTTATCTTACCTGGCAGAACACGGGAGTTGCTGGTCTACCGCTGCATTGATCGGTTAGTGACTTTGTGTTATTCTGGTCCGAACTATAATATGGCGTCCACAGCAGTATATTGGTAACTTTCCGTGCCGGTACCCGTGTCTGCTTCTCCAGACTGGGGGCGTATTACCGCATGTCATACACGGACGACAATGTATTTAGCAGCGTCATCATGCAGAAACATGTGTATGGTAAGTGGGAAAAGTTGTTTGGAAGGGCTTACAAAAAAAGAGCATTTAGACACTAGAATATACATAATGTATCAAATGTGACTGTTTGGATTTTAAATCATACAGCTGGGAAGCTCCATTTAGGAAATACAGTAACAAAAGTATATCGGTCAAGTTTTACATTTTAAACAGATTGTATTTGTAAATGTTTGGCGAGCCAAGAATTAGCAAATTATGTAAAGGGATGTTTTTTACTGAGCCACTAAGACTTATAAACATCAACTTTTAAACAGCTGCACTAAGAAGAGCAATGACCCAGTGTGGAGCAAAGTTACTGTTATTTTTATTTTGCTTTCTAGTTAAAGGCAAGATGCCTGTTCTGGTCAAATTGCACAGCACAAGCTGCCCATGTTTATGTTTATCAGCGAAGGAATAGCCCGTATAAAATGCAGAAATAACAACCAGTCATTACTATTGTACGCACTATATTATGCATGCATCGCCTGCACTTTTTTTATTTTAAATCTTTGGTCAAACGACGTGCCTCACTTGAGAATTTAGCTAATGGTTCATTTATCTGACTTGTGTGGTGAATTATATTCACTCGACTCAGTTCGCATTAGCCTTACACAATCCCAACTCCCAAGCTTGCTGGAGTCAAAGGGCTGACTATTTGCTGGATTTAACCTCACACACTCTTTGCTCTTTTCATGAATATCCATTTGGAACTGGAGCGTTCTCTTTAAACCTAAATGTTTAATCAGTAAACGGAAGGTACACACGGTCAAAGCTGAAAAACCAGCATCTTAATTAATCAAATTAATCAAAGCAAATGATCCGTTAAAAAGAAACTTAAAAACACAGAAAATAAATTTGTCCATTGTTCCGTCAAAGTTCTATTTCTCCGCGATGGTGGATATGTATCGTGAGAGACAGTATGGAAACCTAAACCGCATTAACACTCTATTAAGGTCTCATCCTAGCCAGGGCCTCGGTCCTATCGGCTGTCCCACATCCCTGGCATAGATCTGCCATCTCATGCTACACGCCGACACACAGCATGGCGCCAGGACCGGATACCGCGGCCCAGTCGAGAGGGAAGGGTGATAATAAGAGAGAGCTCAGCATTTCAACCGGCCGAGCAGAACCCGAGCCCTGGAATCCAGCGGAGCTTAAGAGTGACAACGGATCGATACCTGTGATTAATTAACTTCTAACGAGTTCAGCTGAGCGTTGAGAGACCCAGAAAGTTGGACACGTCCTATCATCTCTTTCTCTCTGACCACCCCCCCCCCCCCCCCTCACTCATCCTCTCCTGCACCTATCGATCTGATTTGAAGGCAAATGAAGATTATCTTTTGTCTATATTTGTCATGTCACTCTTTCTTTTGTCACTGTCAAATAATAATAACATCTGAAATGTAGAAACCCTGCAATAACCTCAAATGCGTCACTAGCTTCCAATTTTGGATTGTTAACCGTCTCAGTGTCACGAGTAATGCAGTTATCTCATCGTTAACCACTCCTGTTATTGAGCTCCATTAACGCGCGGCGTGGTGAAGATCGAAGCGCTATCGAGCCGATCCCGAATTTCCCGTCGCTACTAAAATTACAGCCGGCGTTAAAGTCGCGGTGAAGTCAATGCAGCGACGGTAGACGCGCAGGTTCCCACTTGTGATCGCCCCAGCAGTCGTTATGACACCTTCAAGAGAGTGAGCGTGAAAGCTGGGAGTGCAGAAGCAATGGAGACGAATGGCCATGTGAATAGGGACGAGGATTGAGGAGCCGAGGAGGCTCCTATCGCGTAGCTCGGTCTGCCATTTTCCCTCTCCATTTCTCAGCTCCGAGGGCTCGCCAGAGTTATTTGTCTTGCGGTGAAATTAGTAATCTCGACGCCATCCATCATTGGCTGACCTGCTATTGATCGCCAGGGCACCTTCTCTTTTCAACTAAATTATATTACCAAAATGTAACAAATAGTCCGCACACTCTTGAGTGGTCCGCACTTTTGCCCGCCTCAGCAAAAAGAAGGAACGAAAAAAAAAAGAAAAAAAATTTAGCGTTACAGAGACGTGTCGAGCAATTCTACTTTGAAGAGAGTTGTTGTCGTTTAGAAGGTGACAAGTGTGGAACAGGTTTAAACCAACATGGACATTGAAGAGAAGGCGGGGCTTGTTATACAGCAGTGACACCTCAGTGACAGATGCTGTATGCTGCTCCCTTGTCCTAAACAATATGGTGTACGGAGTGGAACATGCTGATACAAGCATCGCCTTCTAAATGTTTCAGAGCGGAGGTACGTGCCCTCTCCTGTAGAAACACTTTTCACAGCATTCTGTATCTAAATATAAACTTTCAATTTTGACTACAGCTATCAAAATGCACTGCAGTGCACCAAAATGAGGTCAAGAGCAGGTTTTTTTTTTTTTTGTATTTTTGTCTAGACTTTTTCCATTACACAGTCAATAACAAAGATAGGCACCGCACTCACAATTAGCCTGCTATTGATCAATGACGCCCCGTGACGATCAAAACACTGTACACAGAGGTCATTTGTCACCACACAGTCACTTGTGTCCCTTTTTTTTTTTTTTTTATACAATGGCATGACTACAATAGGATCGGCTGCTGTGAGTTAGATTATGAGCTTAGCGGCTTGCAGGCGGCGCATGATACAAACACTGACATGATACAGAAGGACCGTTTGAGGTTGGCGTGAGCGGGAGAGAGCCATCCACTGGAAAAAAAAAAAAAATGACAGAGAAAGGGGAATGTCACTGTTGACAGAGAAACGCATTACAGCAGTATTAATTACATTACCGCTCTATTTAATTGAAGAAGGAGAGAGGGATTGTGGGAGCATATTGGTAATGGTTGGCAGCGGCTTCCAAAACCTGCAAAGAGGCAGATTAGAGAAAGTGAGATTACCGTCGAGAGGGGGGGGGGGGGGGTTGGAACCTAGCGGTGCATGACACCCAACCTCTGCATCAACTGTGTGCATGCATGCGTGTTGGTGTGTGCAAAGTGACAGGATGGGATGGTAAGGTTCATGTGGTAAATCCCCTTAGGAGCAGATCAACACCAGGGCAGAGCGCTGGGGTACACAGCCCCGCTACACTGAGTCCACTGTTTCACATCTGACCAACATGCATTTTCCTATTTACAAATCCTTAATCCCTAACCCCAGAAGTGGGACACTTTAGCAGAATTCTCCCTCCATATAATCACAGCAGAGTAATCCCACAGGCTCCATGTTCCATCAAGTGTACTGTACATGTTGTGTTCATCACACGGCACTACTCATAAACCCTGATGAAAAGATGGGCGCGAACTCTCGAGCCCTCTGACCGTCTGCTCTCTAGCAGACACAGCAGCTTTCTCTTTCCTTATCTCAATCCTTCCATTCCTCCTCACCTTTCCAACCCCCATATTCCCGTGGGTTCTTTCACAGGCATTATATAGCCTCTCAGTCATCCGGCGTTCTGTCTTCTTCAAATGTCTTCGCGCTGTGGACTTTGAACTGTGGACGCCCCCAGGCACCCAACAGAGACCTGAGAAGACCTGCGGTTTTGGTCTCCAATCTATCATACCTCGCCTGCAGCCACAAAGAGACGGACTCCCTCCGTCCGGCATAATGTTAGATTCGCTGCACACATCACAAGTATTGACCCCATCAACAAGCCATTGGAGCCCGGTGCTTCTCAGATTGCAGTCAAGATTGAGTTTATGCATGGGGGAAAAAAAAAAAAAATATGACACTACTTCAAAAGGAAAGCGTGGTTTAGCCAAGTGGCAAATCTGTCGGGACATTTATCAATGCTGGAACTTGATACTGCTGTAACGTCGGTTTTTGGAGTTCCTTGAATCAGAAGTGCATAGGTTTAAAATCCTGAATGTATAACTATTAACTATTGTAAGGATACACAATAGACAAACCAAGCGCTGTGACATGGACTGACAGGCAACCTGTTCACAGAAGAATTTTGGTGACCTTCGTAAAATAATGTGTTTTTGAGGTACTACCTAAAAACTAAACTTAAGGATGTCAAATTGAATTCATAACATCAAACTAACAGATGTGAATGATGTAACGTTTAGCAGCCAGTAGCCAATCAGAGGCAGAGTAGAGGTCGATCTCCTCGCAAGGTATTCTGGACAGGAAGGAAGCGCGTCAAAACAGAACCGTCAACTTTCAAAATGGAGGCCATTGTAAAAACCGAATGTTCCCCGCATATTAACACACTGCAATGGCAATGCTCCCTTGCAGCACTGCCTGGAAAGAATGGGCCTTTTTTGGGGGGGGGGAGATTGAATCATTCCTTTTACAAAACTTTTTGTTGTTGGCAGACACCCAACTCTCCCTGAGCGATGCTTAATTGACCACTTTGCTCTCAGTTGTATTAAAATCTCCTTTTCGGGTCTGAGAAGAAGTCTTGCCAAAAGAGACATCCTTTCCCTTTTCCACCCTGCCAGTGAATGGCTTATAAATGGTGTGAAGACCTCGGTTAGTATCTGTATGTGTGATTTATTGGGCTCTGGGAGACTTTCGGTGAGGTGCAATGTAACAACAGTCAAGGCCGTATTTAGCCCCGATTATAATGGATAACTGCATTGAACTGCAGACAAGAATGTGCTGAAAAGCCAGAGATTAAAATGCAAAAGTAGACAGTGTTCCCCAGGACAAAGAGCTCTTTCATGTCAAGTTGTATACTCTGTGCTCCGAGATTTTTTTTTTATTCATTCGCAGCCAATAATTGCGTGTAATTGTCATGAGAACAAAGTGTTTCGGTATAACAGTGTCACTTTGACATTTTGTGTCCCATTCATTCATTCACATGCTAGTTAACATAAGGCGCCCGACGTATGCCTCTGTGAAGGTTGGCCTGCCCTCGTCGCAAACTCCCGAAAACTCCGCGCCGCCGTCCCGATCATCCATTCTGAAGGCAGTGCTGGGCGTTTTCAACACCGACTGCCCGTAAACCTTCCTGACAGGAGAATGAAGACATATTTCCCTCGTCTGTCCGCGTATCCCCGGTGATTGTCTGGGAGGATGAGAACATCATCAATAACGTAACGCCAGAAAGCGGGTGGGTGGCGGCTGTCGCAACGGCTACACAAACCTCCCACTGATACCTCCGCGGGATGCGGTGAAATTAAATCGAATCAAAGGGAATCACTTTGCCGCCGGTGCGCACACACACACACACACACACACACACACACACACACACACACACACACAGTCTCTCTCTCTCTCTCTCTCTCTCACACGGATGTAATGGTGTAATATTTACACGCACAAAAGCAGAGACTAGGAAATCTCCATCTGCTCCACCTGATCCTTTCGCTGTCCGGCAAACAGCAACAAAAAAGTCAGAAGCGCCCTCTAATATCAACTCATGAGGAGCGTCCATCCGCTCCCGGTCGCCATAGTGTACCTTTTTACCTTTTTTTTTTTGAAGGCATCCTCCAAGTCAATGCCGGCAAATTACCAAGAAAGAGAGAGGCGGCAATTGAAGGCTGAAACCATTAATTTCCCTGGAGAAAGTGTGCACTCTGCTTGGAGGGCCAGAGTGACCTTTCGCTGACAAGACTGGAGCGGAGGAGACGGGGCGCAGTGGACAAATGAGATATTAGAATACAGCCGCAAGAGGGGATGGAGGAGAATACAGACGGCTGTGGATGGATGTATAATCGCAAAGCATGTTGTTCAACTCATAGGAGAGTGTACACAGCACGTCGTGTGACTCATATTGATTAGAAAATGCATTAATAGTATCTTTTTTTTGTGTGTTTTAACTATATCAAAATGATGATTTTTTTATTTCGTCAGATATACCAACGCTGTGGCTCGACCCATGTATCAACCTCTGAATAAATATTAGCCAGCAGGCAAATTGCCTTTGGTGCTAGTCGTTCTCTTTAAAGCATCCGATTGGGAAGAAAGACATCTTTGTACTGCGTTTCTCAACAAAAATCAAATAACAATACAAAGCATTTTTTTTGTTTGTTGATGTTGGCACCCTGGCACATATCATATGTCAATCACAAAGCCACTAAGGGCACACACACACTGCTTTACAACTTTGAACAGTACTGTTTAAAATAGCAGCAGATTCTGCGTTTGCCTGCATTAATTTTTTTTTCTTTTTTTCCTGGAGCTGAGAACAAGGTTTTGTGAAAACTCACTTAAAAATGTATCCAGCAATACTGGCGACTTGTCAATCAGAATGATGCCGATGAAGTTGAGTTTAAGTTGTCGACCAAGTTCTTACTGAACATATCAGCATTAATAAAAATGTAATTGCATGTATAATTTTTTTTTAAGTGCAGATATAGACGTTAAGCTTTTCTGAAGTAGGGAATTTATTTCCCAAGTTCCCAGAGTTGGCTCCTATTTTAGGCGAGACGCCGAGTGAGATGACTATCTTGTGCTCCCTAAGAAATCGTGACTGTTTTGTCACAGTCCTGGTCAACTTTAGTTCCAACTCTGGCTCTCTACCCGGGATGCTGAGGATTGAGCTTTTAATTCATGTTCACTTGTGGAAAAAGATAAAACGGAAAGAAAAAAAAAAATATTCAGGAGAGAAACAAAAGAACCCATGGGGGTTATACAAACTCCTCACCTCGAAATAAACAAAGACACATGAGTAAAAAAAAGAGAAGATAAATAAAGAAACAAGTCCTATATGGCTCGACTCCGAAAAATAAAATGGAAGAAGAGCCATATAACTGAAATCCAAGCCCATAGCGGTCTCTCGGACCATGAGGCAATTTTATGACTGTGTAGCATGTCATTTTGATGGACAAGGTCACCCGAAACTGGTTACGAGTCTGCTCCAAGTTTCTTTCAATTTTCCCATGCGGATCTGTCTTGTGAAATGTATGCGTATAGTTTGCTTTGAGACCATACTTACCTGGAAGGGCTGAAGCTGAGAAAAGTAATAAAGATGAGAGGAACAGAGCCATTGTGAAAGTTATAACCAACCTTGTGAGTGGGCTCTGTGGGCTCTGGTGTCTGGCCTCAAAGCCACTGTGGCGGTGTCACAGAAGCCAAATTTCACTTGGACATTTCGTGAGCTTGATCCTCTGTCAGGTCTTGTGCTTGAATAGTGAAGGAGAAATCCAATTTTGTACCATCTGGGGTCAATTTGTATAGTTTTGGCGATCACTCCTACTTACTTTGGTGATTACAATCCTATCATAAGTGTAGCCAATTACACTGTAGCTGAGTCGCCGTTAAGTGTTGCTCAAGCGCTGGTTGACATATGTACGAATAGCATCGAGAGATGGCTAACAGCGTTTCTCAGATGGAACCCAACAAACAAAACCATATTGTAACGGACTGAGTGACATGTACCGTTAATCTGCTATGGTACGAGTGTTATTGTGTCTACAGGAAGAAATGGTTTAAGATAAGTGCAATGGGTATTGCATTTACCGAGTTCAGGAGGTCAGTGAAGGTCTCGTGATCTGTGAAGCCGTTAAACCTGTCAATCATTCGAGCTACCTATGGGGTTCGGTGGAACAAGTGAGCGTGTACTTGTGATTGGCAGAGCGATGCTTTTGTTGTTGACCTGTTGGCCTGTTGAGAGTCTGTAAAGAGTCTAGGTCCAGGAGCAGAGTGTCAGAATGCTGTTCAGTGAGCTGTATGGACTGTTGTTTTGGCTCTTGGCTACGGCCCACAGTGGCCTGTGTACCGTCCACCAATAAATCGAAACTTCAAATATGATTGGTTGACGCCTCACCGCGTCATAGGAGCGCTGAAATAAAATTGAGAGCTTCTAAACTTTGCATTTGATGCATGACATGTCACATGATCAAATGCATGGTGGAAGCACGTGTATCTCACACTTCACTTCACTTCACTGATATTGCTCCCTTTTTAACATTTTAATTCTAAAACTTTAAATCACCTTTTAAATGCTGATGGCTTATGTAATCATCTTAGCACTGACAGTGTTCAGTGCAGCAGTCCACTACTTTCCTTTTAAGACATCAATTCACAAAACTTCAGGAGGCCCATCAGACAAAAGAACAAGCATAATGGAGCACCTTGTTTGATGCTACATTAGAGAGTTTGCTTGGACTAAAAAGCAGCAAGCTTTCAGCCAACCTGCAGTCCTGCATTAATTATAACTGTGAGGATGTGAGGATCAGCGCGGTAATCTCATAATATACATCCCCTACCCACACAGAGAGAAAATCAACAGCAACCCCAGCAGTGACTAATGACTAACACCCACTTGCTTGGTCTAAATTACACAGTAGCCACTTCAGTTCAATGGATATGGTGCACTAATGCACATTGCAATGTTGCGTACTGGAAATATACGACAGGCATGGGCCCTGGAAAATATCTGAGAGGGCACTCAGGGCAGAATGTCTAAGGTTATATAACATATAAATTAATTGAAAAGCAAAAACATAAAAATGTCATAACCAGCGTGGGAAATTATGTTTTTGGTTAAACAGGCGGCGTAGCTGGCAGTTACTCACATCTAATGTTTTGAACCCTACATAGATTTCGTTTCGCAGATCTTTTGACAACAACGTGCATTTGCCCCCCCCCCCCACACACAATTATTGGGAGCAAGTCAGGGTTAAAAAGGCCAGTGTACAGCACAGCAAACTCACAATGGGAAAGGAGTCTATTGCCTACTTCTTGTAGGTTTTACCATGTTTAAGAAGCCCAAATATACATGCTAGTTTTGGTGGAAACATGGGAATAACTGAGTGTGATCAAGATTCACCTACCAAAGAGAGCCTGGCTCGAAGCGAGGATGCGCTGAATAAATACGGTTTGAAAGTTGAATGAAGGGTAGCGGTCTGGACAAAACTGGAACTTTGTGGAACCAGTCCAAACACATTAGTAAACATGAACAACTCTTTCCCAATCCCATAACCAGACCCATAGAGATTACCCCCGCAGCCCTCGCAGGGGCCCCCACCCCCCAAAAAAACAACTCTGTTTCCAGAGTTGATATAAAAATAAAAGAAAAATATATTTAATTGTGCTTTCTTTGTTAGCTAGGTTAGTGACGTGACGACATAGGTCAGAAGGTAACAGACCGGCGCAAATAGGTAGCTAACGTTAGCGCTGACTCACTCGGTAACGTTAGCGCTGACTCACTCGGTAACGTTAGCGCTAATTCACTCGGTAACGTTAGCGCTGATTCACTCTGTAACGTTAGCGCTGATTCATTCGGTAACGTCAGCGCTGACTCACTCGGTAACGTCAGCGCTGATTCACTCGGTAACGTTAGCGCTGACTCACTCGGTAACGTTAGCACTGACTCACTCGGTAACGTTAGCGCTGATTCACTCGGTAACGTTAGCACTGATTCACTCAATAACGTTAGCACTGAGAAAATGAAACACAAATTCAAAAGCGGTGCCCAAAATTCAAAACAGAAAATTGCTGAATTGAATGAAAAAAATAACAAAAATATCAAGTATCTTTTGACCGGCCGGTGAAGGATTCACTAATCTGCCAGAGGAGACAGGTATTGTACTGTTTGCTATAGCTAACGTTACCACGTAGCTAACGTTATACTTTGACAGCCTTGCTGTGGACTAATGTTAGCAATTTGCTCTCTGTTTGAGCTGTTGTTTTTTGTGTTTGAATAAATTTCCCTCATAAGAAAGCTTGAGTTTTGATATCTTGCCTATATGGGGGGGGGGGGGGGGGGGGGGGGGGCTCTCAGGGTTATTCTGCGGGGTGCCTCACGTGTTTCCGTTACGGTACTGCCCATAACTAGAGTGCTAAAACCCCGCTAAATGAATATCTGATGTTATGAAGTATAAAGTGTTGAACTGCTCCATAGACAATGAATTGAGAAAGATAAGAAAAACGTTATCGGCTGTATAACACTGTATAGATTAATTTTCTGTTTCACAAATGAGAATGCTGCAAGAGATTTAAGCTCATTTGGGTGTAAAATAGACACTCTGCTGGAGACTCTGGTTTCTGGCTTTTAGAGAGAGTAGCTCATGTTCACAAATATTGATTGAGCTTTCCTAGGGGGTCATGGCGCTAAGATATTGGAATTCTTTTAATTATGGTGATGTTCCACTTTAAATAGAAACCACATTTGCTGTGCAGCTTATTAATTCAAAGATTGAACATCTATCTACTATTTCTCACACATCAGAGCCTTAAACAGCACAAGATGTGCAAGAAAAGCACACAGTCCAGAGGTTTTATTTTTTTTACTGTATTCAGATTTTTAACAAAATCTAAGAAAAAGAAAATATATTTAATGATTCATTAAATATTGTAATATTTTCCATATTGGATTACAAATTTAAAGTGACATATTTAGATATTTACATTAAACATAAAGTAGAAATGCTTTGAACGCACCAACTGTAAAACAGAATGTGTTCTCAGGTTACCAACCTGGTCAAATCATATTAATGAGTAAATGTATGGTGGAACACATTCACACATATGCTATTACATACAGCATGCATGTCAGCGGTATGAAATGCTTCTAAGAAGGCAGGGAAATTATACTGGCTGTGTTCAGGAAGGAGCCTTTAATTGGGTCTGAGCGTATTGACTACTGGCTGGGTTATGGGCGGTCGATACACCGTGGGTAGCGGTCAAAGGCAAGCGAACCTGCCCTCCTGCCTACATCCTCCGCTTCATATCTCTGCCCTCAGGTCATGTGTGTGTACATGTGTCTTTCACGGGCAAACGCTCAGAGAGGAGTCCAGTGAGAGGTGCAGGTGAGTAGGTTCAATTAGGCATCCATCGGACCCGACTCCCTACACATCACAACTTCCATTTGGTTAAGCATTAACCCATTTCTGACGTGCAAGAAAAGATGGGTGGTCACACTTATTTCACTGTTGGCCATAGGCTATAGAGAACATTATGACAGGCCAAATAGTAAATGCATTTTAATGCACACTTTTCAAGCAGCTACATTGCAAGAGAATCCAGAAAACCCCATGTGCCATAGAAAATACAATTTCTATCATAATAACTATATATACGCACTGCTGAACAGTTTAACGTTTGACATTACAGTCGTTTATTGGTGTGCCCACATATTACAGAAAGTTGTTCTGCATCTGCTCTTACATTTAGATACTTTTAACTTCTAGTACAGTGCATGCCCAATTTAATTATCACTGTATGCGTAAATCTGTAAGTTACAACAAGCAGAAACTGCCAGCAATTGGTTTCTGTGCATCGTCTAAGCACCCAGTTAAAAGATAACAATGCAAGTAAATTCAGATGCAATTTTGTCGAATGCTAAGATGTAACAAACAGAGCGACAGAAAAATGGGAAAATATCTGTGCCGGAAGGTTTAGACGTACAATTTCACTGAATTCAGTCAACATCTTGTACTATGTACATACATTTTAATTCATTACAAATACACTCAAGTCATGTTCTAGTTTATTTTAAAAAATTCACCACAGGCCAAGATTCCCCTTTGCATTGATTAATAAATGAATTAATAACAAAAATTGCTTAAAGGGCACACATTCTACCAAAATAAATTGCACTTATTGTACAGTATAACAAGTGTTATGCTGAACAAATGAAATACAAGCAAAGGAAAACTATTCACAATGAAATTCATTTTCTGACACCCCGTGTACAAACATTCACCTGCAAAAAATTCTCGGCATGTTTCAACATACTTCATGCTTTGATGTCACGGAAATAGAACGCAAAGCCTGCTAAAGCTTTAACAAGTGGATGGTAATGGGCCTTCTCCGTGTGTTCAAAGGGGAGGATGCGAATCGCCATTTTGCATTTATCACAGGGAAGAAAATACTGTTTACATGAATATAAAGCAAACGCATTATTGCACATGAGAAATGTATGCAATTATGGGATTTGCAGTTGACAGCTACAATGTTCCAAAACACGCTTCACATTCAAAGAGCTGCTGTGACATGTTGTGTCTGGCTCCCACGCTAAATAAGTGTGTTTTTTGTGCAAGAGATCACCACTAAGACATCACACTGTTATATCATTCATGAATGGGCACATTGAAGCCGTACACTTCTTTGTTCAGTTGGTGTGAATCACGCCTGAAATAACCTGTTTCATTACCCATGCATAATTGCAGTCAACAACATAGCATGGTTAATCAAAGTGTTTTTTTTTTTTTTTTTTGCGAAGCGGCCGGGATTGCTTCGCTCTCATTTGGAGGAGCACATCCAATCATGACATCACGGGCACATCACAACAAATTAGACTGGGCGGTTTCCATCTAATGATGTTTATCGCTTGATGTGTAGATGTAGGGCCTTAATCACATTTCCTTCACTTGGTGTGAAACTAAGTGTTTATCCTTGGGCTGGGCTAACACATTCGTGTTTAGTGATGCTGTAAGTGCATCATGACTGGAAAGTTATCTACAGAGGACGTTCAATTACGTCTTGACAAGAAGGGATGTTTTTCGAAACTCCGCGCAAATGCTTTTCTCTTTTAAGCCAATTAGGGGCTTTTGACGAAAACTCTTCTTTCATTATTCATCATAAAGCGTGTCGGCCTTGTCAAGTAGGACCGCTCTCACCCTGATCTAAGTGCCGTTAAACACAACACCACTGTGAATAGTGAGACGTGTCAGAAACGCAGATACATGGCTCCGGGTGCTGCCGGTCTGTTTCCACCAACCCCTGCCAAGGATTTAGTCCTGTGAAGATGGCCTGCCGCGCAGACTGTAATTAAACCCCACATTTCCATTGATCTCCTTCATCTCTTCCTACATCCTCCCTGCCTCCTCCCTCATTCCCATTCTCATCCTATGAGGGATCCAGTATAAATAATGCAGGTTTCCAAGTGCGGCTGCGTTAATTGGCCTGTCTTTACGAGCCCAGAAGGATCCTGCTGACCTTTTTGCGGAGATAGCCATGTAGCCTGGGGCCAGACGCCTGTAGAGAGACAAAGGAGAGCTGTTAGCCAGGGGATTGTGTGGCGGCAACTGCCCAGATCCTCTACCTTAGCAGGAATAAGTCCTGCCTTTGAGCTCATCATGCCAGGTCTAATCCTACCTTACCCATGATCACCCCATGATATCTGCGATCACTCCAAGCCTAATTGCTGGCCATATTTATTTGAAGCACATCAAGCAACCAATTAGCATTACCATACATGTGGTTGTATGTACACATTAAAAACAGAGGGGCTTCTACTAAAAGCCTGTTGACCACTGATCTGTGTAGTACATGCTAAATGAAGACAGGTCGTTACTCAGAACCCCCTCCCCACACACACACACACACACACTGTTTCCCCCTTTAAACCAGTGAAACCCCCAGACACAAGCCTATAGCTAAGCATTACCACCGCCCACCAATTAATGTGCAGTACCCCATACAGAATTGAACCCCGCCCGTAATCAATCATCAGTTTTTTTTAAAAAATGTATTCATTGCAAGTAATGGTCAGAACCATCAATTCAAGCAGAGATGTGCTCTGAATGCAGGCTGCGGTATCGTTTACGGTTGGTCTGTCTTGATTTCGCTTCAATTCCGCACATATATTGATGTTCCTTTTTTTTGTCGAAACTTAAATCTTACCGCTGGTGAATTCTAGAAAATTCCCAACAGAGCCACAAAAATGCAAGTAAATGGGCCGTGCTGGTGTGGTGCAGATGGCAGGTTCAAGAGTCAAATCTATGACTGCAGGACATGTGAAGGGTGTCACAGGCTGAAGTGAGCCATCAATCATTTATGAATTTTTCAGATATGTTATGGACATGGGCAATATATAGACCTCTAGCTGCCTCCCTGAATATTTTGATCATTTGTCATTGTTTTACACAGTAAAGTGGCACAAACCATGATTCTGTCCACACACGCTCCCCCGGCGCCTGTTATGAGTAATGTAATAGATTTCAATCCGTTGTTCATTAATTTCTGCACTGAGCACTAAGCTCATAAGTGCCTTGTGTTCAGATGATAAAGATCATGTCAGCATTGGTAGGAGTCATTTCTTTCCACTTAGAGTGGATCATGTATTATTTTTTTAATGTAAATAGTGTTTCAAAATGGAAACAAAAGTCGCTGACATTAGTGAGCTTTACACCAAAATTTAATTAAAAAAAGGACCTTGGATTTACCACCGTCACCGTCTTGTTTCTTGGATATCTAAGTAGAGAATCCTCGGGCTAAAGCCCTTGTGATTTTTCATCAATTTCACAGGCAAAGCTGGGAAAGTATGCAGATGCATCCTGCCAGGCTCAGGGTTACCCAGCTTCCTCTTTCATTACCTGCCCAGGGCTACTTTTGAAGCCCCCTTGTACACGGGCAAGTTTCTTAAATCAAATGGATGGCCTCATCTGTAATTCATTTGGACAGAGTACCTGTGAAATGGATATGGAAGGTTTGCACAGTACATCTTGGAAACTATGTATATTTATATGTTCTGCTAAGAGGCTTTTAGGGTTGTTTTTGGGCAGGCAGAGGAGATTTCTAAAGGAAATGAATGGTTGTGAAGCCAGACTGGCGGATTACAGAAAATCTAAGAAACATAGCTGGATTTTTCGTTGTTGTTGTGGTTAATCGTGCGTAGGGGTCATTCATTTAGTGACCGGGAGCACGCAATCTCGATGCTCGTGTCTTATCGTCTTTTGTAAGCTTAGAGAAAATAAGATTGACATTCTATGCGAGATTGATTGTACATTTTCATAGAATCTCAATACCTCACATGAAGTCAAATTATAGAGGTTTAACGGCAGACAACCTTTAAATTCTAACATTGACATGCCATCAGACCGTATCAATCTGGGTCTATCGCTGCACAATACATCTAAGCCACACATTATTGATGTCATAGTATGATACCATCTTCATATCTAGGGAGTAAGAAGATCTCATTATATGATTTCACATTATAAACTCAGTAGCTGTGGCTATGGATATTTGAATTCTAATATTGGACTCCAGTAGATTGAAAGATCATCAATTGATAAAGCTTTCTGAAATAACTTTGTGGAGAAAAGTATGACTTTAGACAGTAACAGTCTTGAGGAATACAACAAATATGATTGTCCTAAGAAAACGCATAGCATCATTGCACTCCTTGCGATGCCCAAAAAATAAATACAATGAGAGAAAAACAGAAAAAATAGAATAAGCTCATAATCCAATCTGATTCAGAACTACAATGAGATCTGCCTTCACTCAGCTTGTGAACAACGGAAGCCCCAAAATAGCCTGGAAGCTGGTGGCAAATCCTAGACTCCCTTAATAATTTGATAGGTGGAACTGATGCAACCATTCTTTTTTTGTTTTTGTTTTAACCATCTCCTTTGGATGAGCTTTGGTACGTAGTGTGTGTGTGACTTCTACCTTTTTAAAAATAGAAGGAGCTACTAGGTCTTAATATCCATACTTTGGACATATTACAATCAGTTTCTCAGGTCCTGAATTTGAGAGTAAGGAAAAAGATCAAGTGAAGAGAGGGAGCAGTCGAAATGAGGTTGGCAGCGGAGATTACACTGAACGAAGTGAGGCAAATTACCTAATTCCATTTAGAGACGGTTTGTAATCGGCTTTATCTACCATGGAGATGGTATTAGACCCTAAATAATCTGGAATGAGAAGGATTTAAGAAATAAGGAACCCAGAGAGTCCTGCTTCAGCTGGTGCTTGTCGCTTCACCTTGTCGACTTTTAATCTGACCTACATCGACTCGGAATCCAAGGGAGCGCATTATTCTGAGATGTTTCTTTGTTCAGGGCAAGTCAGGACAAATTCTTCTGGTTCTCGGCTCTTACGCAGTATCACAAAGCAGACTATATAAAAGCCATGCGTTTGATCGAAAAGGTTCTCTATACGACATACAGAGTGCTAATATAGCAGCAGTCAAAATATCGAGCGAATTAATGGCTACCTGAGCAGAGAATGACAACGGTTACAGCTTACAACACAGTCTTCTTAAAGGTGTAGCACAAACCACCTGTTCCTCCTCAGGTAAACACTGTTAGCTCTGTCAGCACTGTTACCATTGTTTGCACTGTTAGCGCTGTTAGCACTGTTAGTATATTATAGTCTAGTAGTTGAATTTGGGACAAGCCACTTTTGCAGCGTTGCAAGGGATGTCAATGTGCTGTCAGACTGTCAGCCACTGAAATATCTAAAACATCGTGAATGGATTGCCGTGGAATTTTGCATCAGCATCCATGGTTCCTAAAGGATGAATCCCAATAACTTTCATGATCCGTTGACTTCCCACCTAGCGCCACCAGCAGATAAAGCTTTTCAGTTACCCATGGTGACATATCACAACATCTAAAAAACTGATTCCTTCCAAGTCTTATACAGACGTATACAGACGTTCCCAGAAAATGAATCCCATTGACTTTCGTGAGCCTAACTTTTCATCAAGAGCCACCATCAGGTTCACATTTTCCAAATGTGTAACTTGTTTATTGTTTTCCAATATCTTACTGGAGTTGTCCCATCACCAGCCACGATTATATATGTTTTTCTTTTCTGCAATGCATTGTGGGAGACTAATGTCCATCAAAACGTCAATGGTAGTTAGTGTGCATGGGCTGCATTTGAGTATAGTCCTTTTGATTAGTCTTTCAGTGTGACAACTGCTCACAATCTGATTAGAATAAGTATGTAGTATGAATTTAGGACACGTCCTTAGTTTTGTTCAAATACGCAGATATCTCATACACTCATTTTATGCTATTTGCTGAGCATACTGAGAAATCATTTCTGGTGTTTTTAAATGGCCTTCCAAAGGCTGTAAAAAAAGAAAAGAAAAACAACTTAACATTTCCAGCCTTAAGGGAAGGTATGAATTGCAAAATTATCAGTATGCTGTTCCAACCTTGTAACACTAAAGAATACTGCAGCCTCCTGTGAGCTGCAAGACCTTAACCCCTTTTTCAATCTAATAAAGATGTGTGTACTTGACAACAGCTTCTCACAAGTTCCTAAAACCTTCCCAAACTTGTTTGGAATTTAATTCAGAAACTCAAATGTTACTCTTTAAGAAAAACACTCATGGCCCTTTCAAACATAATGCAACTACGGCATCCCTGTGCTCTGAAACCCATTATTCGGCGAGCACTGTGCACTGTGACGAACACCCATGTGGCCAATAGAAAACGAGACAACCCTATGTTTCTCGGTCCTCTGCGACGTCCTCAAACACCCAGTCAGATGTGTGCTGAATGAACCCGGTGGAGAGCGCTGCTCGAATAATCGCATTGTCTGAAAGAAGCCTTTCTCCACTGTAAGCCACACAGAGACTGCAAATGTCTGCCAACAGTGAAACTATTCTCAAACGTGCTTGGATTGATTTTAACTTTCAATTTTCAGTTGGAGTTAATGGATTTTTAGTTTTTGAAACCAAGGTTTTGTTTAAGGTCGGTGGAAATAAGAGATCAATTTAAATGTTCCTGGGCTCAAAGGCGTGATTCATGCACAAGTTTTCAGAGGTTTTTAAGATTTCTCGCTGGCAAACGGACAAGCAAACTTGAAATAACAATCTTCATGCATCGGGTATAAGTCGCCATCAAAAAACAAATCCATAGTTCAGTCAAAGTCAACTTTTTTTGCCAATAAAGTGGACTTTGATTTCTCAATCAGCTAAAAAAAAACATGTTCCTAAAACCAATGCCAGGTCATATGTTCATGAATCCATTCTAAAGTAAATTGCAAATTTTGGAAACATTTTCATTTGTTTCATATGAAGATTGTGAGTGCACACTGCTGTGGAAGGCAGCAGGAAGGAGTCATGGCTACCATCTGCTATCTGTGCCCCCTATCACCCAGCAGACAAGACTAAATCAAATCCACATGAGTCAGATGCACAAAGCCTGTATTTATCCAAGCATCACTCTTCTTCTCTTTATCTTTCTGTCCCCCCCCCCCCCTCCCTGTCCGGCTCTCACCTGAAAAGGAAGAGAAAACCAAGGTCAGGCCACCGGTCACGTGAAGTTGCAGGGGAATAAATTTCCACATACTTGTCCTCTCCGACCCACTGACAGTCTCAAGGAATGTAGCCTTGTCAAGCCAGGTAATATATGTCTAGTGAAGACGTATTGCATGTTTGCATGGGATGCTTTTTCAACGTCTACCTTCCCTTTCCCATCTCCTTTTTTTTTCTCTCTCCTCACACACACAGCATTCAAATTCATATAGGAAGTGATGGGTGGGTGGGTGCTTGATTCATGAGTCAAAAGCCACAAGTCCACATTGTCAATGTTTGAGGAGAGGAGAATCTAATTAAAATGGGAAGAGAAGAGAGAGAGTGAGTGAGAGAGAAAGTGAGTAAATCAGCATAATTACAGCTTAGTGCAAACAACTCCACATTGTCTTTATTCCAATAAGTTAATGAGGTTACAGACTGGGGGGGAAAAAAGAAGAATTCCATCACTGCTATGGCCGTATGCATGGCCACCAAGGAAAATGAGCTGTCACCCGATCTTAATGGCGACAGGGTTTTCACCCAGGCCTGAATTAATATCTGACTCCCATGGCCTAATGAGCAAGAGCATGGAAAAGCAGAGTGAACTCTTTGTCCTGCGAGTTTCGTGGAAAAAAAAAAAAAAGTGGAGGAAAAGCAAGGAAATAAAAATAAGAAATGGTTGGCGGACAGAGAGTAACGGCTCTTGTGACGGAATACATCGCTGTGATTGGATTCTGCTCCTCAAGGGCAATTCCAATTCCAAGATGCCTTATCAGCGTGACAATCGGAAAATTAACAATGTTCTTGAAGTCTTTCACTATACACGGCAAAACTATATGTACAAAGACATAATTAGGTAGTAGTAAAGTTGATTGCAGCTTTATAGCACCTAGTCAGGTGTTATTATTGCATTATTACTAGCCCCTAAATGTACATGGCAGTTGTGTACATACTGATATACTGGAACACAGTACACAAGGGCTCTGAGGTCATGTGATTGGGGGATTTGAGGATTATTTGCAAGGTAGGAGGAGTTCACGTTCTACAATACAAAACGTCCTTAAAGGGACAGTTCAACCCGGAATCAAAAATGCATATCTTTCCGCTTATCTTTAGTGCTATTTATCAGGATCTATTCTATAGTTCCCACAGGAATCTGCTCACGACAAGGTCTGTTGAATATAACGGGGTTATGATTTCATGAAAGGGATGAAGTTTTGAGTTGGCTGAGTTTTTCAAATGTATTTTTTTTTGGGTGCTTTGAGCAACACGAGCCAAGTGCCGTATCATCTTATTATGTTGGCAAGAAGTTAGACATCTCCAAAACTAGCCAACTTTCAACAAAGTAATATAAATTGATAAATAGCACTACAGGAACAATATGCATTTTTTAATACTCAAGCTGCCGACGGGTAAAATTTAACTGAGGCTGTTCTTTGTTTTTGTATATTGCGTTGTTTCATTCAAATATTTAAGTCCCCCTGTCATTATACAGCACCCCCTATTGTGAAACATTGCCAAAATAAAGCTGGATTTGGAAAATGTCCAATTATAGTTATTAGTGAAAGCAAGTCAAATGTACCCCTGTAGATAATGCCGTCATTTTAGTGCTATCAATTTTGCTAGATAAACATTCTATGTATTTATGCAAACACATTCTAGTCCACTACTGTGCAAAAATAGAGCTGCGTCATAAATCAGGCATTAGACCTGCTCAACGCATTGAGTGAAGAAGAGTCTGATGGATGGAGCCATGCATCTTGGGCTGATTGTGGCTGTTGTTATGAGAAGCATAAAGGTACGGCAACTACAGCGCTTCATTATTCAAGGATTCAGGGATGATTTATTGTCATTATTTACAACACAGGGACGCACAACGAAATGCAGTTGTAGCCCATTTTCAACTCAAGAAAAACAGAACAACCACAACAAACACAGAAACAGTTGTGCATTCCTGTAGTGCAGGGGTCTTCAATGTTTTTCAGGCTAAGGACCCCCAAACTGATAGAGAGATGGAGCAGGGACCCCCTACTATATACAGTATATACTGTATAAAATTGTGTTTTATGTTCAACTGGGCCTAGTGCCATGTATAAACATACCTTGTTATTGTGCATTCAATACTAAGCTATTCAAATAATGCACAGGTTCATATATTCATGTTTTTACTTTAAAGGTACAGTGAGTAGGGTGGCCGTGCCACTGCCATTCATAAACACACCTTGTATGATAATCATGCATACAAGCTATTCAAATAGACATTTTTATTTTAAATGTGGAAACGAAAATGAGTGATGGTCTATTAGTACCACTGCCATGTATAAATATACCTGTTATCTTGCATACAATACTGAACTATTAAAATAATGGGCAGATTTATACTTAAGAAA
Source organism: Cebidichthys violaceus (assembly GCF_023349555.1). Lineage (NCBI taxonomy): Eukaryota > Metazoa > Chordata > Actinopteri > Perciformes > Stichaeidae > Cebidichthys > Cebidichthys violaceus. Next base: position 3,987,767 of record NW_027176439.1, read on the forward strand.
AAAGAAATTGTCTAATCAACCAAAAATTTCGCAGACCCCCTGCAGTATCTCCGGACCCCCTAGGGGTCGCGGACCCCCTGCTGAAGACCTCTGCTGTAGTGCATTTCTTTTTGAATTTGCATCATAAGGAATGTAAACAGCAGCCCTGTGTTGTTGAATGATAAATAGATTACCTTGTAGTTTGAGAATCAATGATACTGGCGTTTCTACTCAATGTATTCAAATTCGATTACTTTTCGAGGCAACTGAAACAAAGGATCCTGTGTTTCTCCTTAAGAATTGTATTCCTGATATTATGAAGATGGCTTTGAAACAACATTCCCTAATTTTAGGACATACAATTTATAGTAAATAAATGTGTTAATTTGTACTGTAGTATAAAAACACTCCGGACCGCTTCATTTCTAAATGACTTGCTATAGGGCCCTGTCAGTGCAATACTGGTTCAAGTGTAACTATGCTTCAATTGCATGACTGGGTTTGCTGTTGTAACACAGTACACACAGTACACGCATACAGTGGCTTCACATTGTCACGTTGGAGACAGCTGTTTTCTGTTTGACTTGATTGTTGTGCAGCTGGGGAAAGTAATCTGCATATATATATATATATATATATATATATATATATATATATATATATATATATGTATATATAGTTTTTATATTTGGCCATTTTTGAGAATTACTGTCACACCTGTATGTCAAGTTGGGTTTTTGTCCTGTCTCCACGTTTGTTTTGTGACTTCCTGTTTTATTTTGGAAATTAACTCTCCTCTCGTTTCAGGTTCCTTGCCGTTCCTCATGTGTCACCAGTCTGATTGTCTTCCCTGATTCCTGATTGTCTCCACCTGCTCCCCCACTTCCCTCATGTGTACTTATAGTCTGCGTCTCCCCTTGTCCTGTGCCAGTGTGTCATGTCCTTTTGCCTTGCACACCCGCCTCATGCTATCAGCAAGACCAGGCCTTAGTATTGTCTATCCCGTTCTTGTTTCTTGTTTCCTCTGTAAGAGCGACCTTGTTTTGCATTTTGCCATTTTGATCATCCAGCTCTTTGAGTAGAATCAGAGCTTTTTTATTTGGAGTATTATACCTTCCTTGCGAAGTGATTTTTGGTTTGGCTTTTGCCGTTTTTACTTTACTGCTCTTTGAGTTAAATCGGAGTTTTTAGTTCTGCTTTGTAAGTTTGTTTTCCTGCCTCGCTAAAAGAGGTTTTGTTTCCAGGGATTTTCCTGAGCCTTTTTGTTGAAAATAAAAGATCGTCAGTTGAACCTTAACACCTGCGTTCGAGTCCTCATCAAGAGTTCCCCCCGTGACAATTACATTTCTTTGATATATTGATAGTTTAAGCAGAACATGCTGCTTGTCTTCTGTTACCTAATCCTTATGTTCTGAATGGGGGTTCATGGAGAATCCTTTAACAGCTCAACAACACACTGAACCGTGTTTTATTAGCTTGATACTTCACAGCTGCTCCTTATTTTATGGTCATTTCTTATAAAAGTGGTTTTAAACTGATGTCCGTAAAGGATCTGTGATGATTTGTTGACCCATAGGCTGTAATGATTTATCTAACAATGCTCTATTGTGATATCTGTATTTGGTAACCTTCATTCAAATATGGAACCCAAGATGAAGGATTCCACTTCAATATTTTCTTCAAAAATTAGATTTTAATACATTTAAAAGGAAATAAAAGTTCTTTTCTTCATGATGTGAGCCCCACGTGTTATGAAAGTAAAGCCAATGTCAACAGAACAGCTGATTGACAAAGACACACACATGCTAACCATTCCTGTGCCTCCTTACCTTTCTGCTTGTTGTCTTGCTTTAGTATCTTCTGATGCATTTCATAAAGTGTCTGCGTTTTGTTTAATGTGGCCAATCCACCCCTTTCATTATTATGTGCAGAGTTACGAGGCCAATAAAAATAACTCTTACTCCAACGATTAGTGTAAAAAAAAAAGTAACAGCGCTGCTAGGAACTGGCTTCACTTCTCATATTTCACAAACGCATACTGCGAAACTCAGCCAGCAGAGGATTCCCTACCCGCGCAGGATTTACATTTTTCTCTCCTTTACAAATATTTTTGACTTTGAATATTTATTTATACCCTAGCCACTCCGTGCAGCAGGTTTCGCGGGCAAAGTCGACACAACGTATTCGCCTCTTCCAGCTCAGCCGCGGCCAAAACGCAGCGAGAGAATGTGTAACGCCGGCAAAAAAACGCCCGCATCTCTCTTGGAACCATTCTTGAATATTTACACGTTTCCGGAGGACTATGGAAGAGATGGATCCTCAGCCAGGAAGAAGAAATGTCAGAGCCGTGCTTGACGCGAGTGTGTGTGTGCGCGTGTTGGATTGATGACCTTTAACGTACACATAACCTACGCCGCTAACCTTTTCATCTGGAGTGAGTTAAAACCTTCAGTTTCAGCTTTTCATTCATGTCCTGTAATTAACACCGGTCCTGTACTGTAGCTCCCACTACTGAAGGAAGTCATGTGTTCCCCCCCGTTCTCCATTTTTTGATCCGTCAAACTTGTGATGAAAGAATGGCAGAGCCTTGGCGTTGGGATCCTCTGCCTTTTGAGACTCAACAGCTTGACTCATTTCATTACTGTCAGGAATTAAATATCCCCAATCTCCTTTTCTTTTTCTTTTTTTTGTTGCATTCGCATGGCAACGATCCGGCCTTAGTTAATTTACGGTCGCTCGCCGTGCAAGGCCTCCAGCCTCAGAGCTCCCATGACAATTTACCTGTGTCCTTTTCACTAGCTGGCGCATATCATTGTGATATACTGTAATGGAATGAGCAGAGGACTCAGGAGTGAGTGGATCTGTTTTATAATGAGCTGGGGGAGGTATAATAATCAGTTACAATATACCTTTTCGCTTCCTGGCTCAAGGAAACGTCTCAACCAGTGAGCCAAATTAATGTTTTTCTTATCTGGGGATATGGTCTGGGAATGTATTTCAGTGGCCAATTTTTTTTTTTTTTGCGATAATGTAAACGCTGTGACTTAATTAAGATCCTATTTTAAAAGCAACTTCAGTTCTTGTCTATTTAATGTTTCTGTGTTGAACTAATAGTTGCTTATATGAAAGGGAAAAAAAAGCATTTCACAGCAACCTGGTTATTCCAGAATATATTTTCTATATTTAGCATCTAAATTACAGAAATTGTATGAATGTTGGTTAAGAGAACGCTGCGTTTGAATGTGCATTCCGTCTGTCCCCCCCCCCCCCCCCTCCAGTCTAGTTAGTAGTGGTGATAACAGCATTTTTACTTCATTTTTTTTTTCCTCTTGAGAGAAGCCTTATAAAATCCAGCACAAGAACTGGCACTTTGCCTGTTACGGTACACTCCCGGGCATACAAAACAAAGAGCATACAAATGCATGACAGGATTACGCACACGCATGTGTTTGCCCACACGGATGCTCTCGGATAGAGCAGCAGAGACGGAGACGACCGTGAAAGGTGACAGCGTTTCCTCCACTCTCGCGGGGGTGACCTCGTTCCCAGCGGGTCGCTGCTGCGGCTTTGGACCGTGTCCCTACTGGCCATCTGGCCCTGCCGGTCTCCGCTGTGAGCAAATACCAACGCGAGCGGCTCACCGACATACTCTCGATGGTGCGATTCAATATTGGTGGTAGTTGTAAGCTCGGGATTAGCCTGCTGCTCATACCCCCATTTCACTCGACTACACCACCCACCTGGCATGTGGTTTTCCATTCACCTGCTCCCTATGGTAATCTCTTGGCTTTTTCCCCGTCTCAGTCGACATACTAAAGTATAATTAACACAAGCATTTGATCCTGTGCCAGTGGGCCCCGAAATACACACAATGTAGTGTGTTTTCTGTGCGCGTCACAATTTGAAAAGATGCTATTCCAAGTTAAAGATTGCAATTTGGAGAGTTTCCTGTATTTCATTATGACATGGTGTACATGCCAGCAGATGGAAACATTCCAGATTCCCTCGTTGTGGAATAAACATAAACATTGTCTCCACTGTGAATCCACACACACACACACACACACACACACACACACACACACACACACACACACACACACACACACACACACACACACACACACACACACACACACACAGTGTGATGCCTTTTCTGTCTCTTAGGGTGAGCAGGGAATCATCTTCCACAGATGAGGCTTCTCTGTCTCTGTCCATGGTGCTGAAGATGTGTTTTTATCTTTGCCGGTAGGGGGCGTGTGGTACCTAAAGATAGCAAGCACCGCTGCTGTACATCCAAATCCTGCTGGGTTTCAGCAAACCAAGCATTACTGCCGTATAGCTGCGAGAGCGACGGTGAACCGCTCCTCGGTCCAGTCAGCGTTGCCAGAGTGAGTCTCTGCTGCTCGCCAGCCCGACCACTTCGTTAAAGCGGCCATTTTCATATCAAATGTGTGAAAACGGAGTGTTTAATGTCGGATTCTCTGCAAGGACATGGTATGCTTCTAGACACTTTGACTCTGGAGAAAATGCAGAGAGGAAAATGTCTGCCTGTGAAATAGAATACAGAAACTCCAATATAAATATGAGCAATCAATTATAAAGGGGGAAATGAAGAAGTAGTCTTATAATAAAGAATACCAAAAAGGAAGAAACCAAAAAACATCAGGGGATGATTTTTTTTTTTGTTAGGCTCAGGTAGGTTTGGGGATTTAAAATGTGTTTCTGTCTGTTCGGTTAACCAAGCAGAACTGAAAACAACTCCGCCTACGACATCAGAGCAGCCACATTGTCCATGTCCTGTCCCCGGGAGGGGAGCGCGGGTCCCACCACCATGGCCGGGCTTCTGCGCCTGCTGTCTTTTGGGAGGGTTTTCGTATGCATGTGCGTGCCTGGCCATGTCCGATCCAAATAGATTCCCCTCACGTCACCTTCCAACACACCCACCCACCATCACCTCCACCCCGGCACATAAAACATTCATTAGAGAGCAGCCCTGCGCTGCAAGAAATGTCCGTCTGAATAAGTCATTAAGTCTCAGATTTACTCTTCTAATCGTTGAAGTCAATCACTTATGCAAACTCTCTTATGTTTCCATTTTTTTGTTGTTGTTTGTGTTTGGTATTTAGTGAAGCCGGGCAGAAAACACAGCGAGTTCAATGCATGCGTAACATCTCACGTGCTTCGCCTTTGATTGATATGACAATTTCACTTTGAAATGTAAGAGGAATATATATATACATTTTCTTTTTGCAGCGTGACACATACCCATAAAACATTCATCTCTGAATTCTCTCTCTCTCTCCCTCTTTCCGCCAAACGCACCTCGCCGCCCCGCCCTCCCTTCCCACCTCCCCGTGGTAAGCACACTGACGCTCAGCAGTGCGGCCGATATTCCGTGCGCATCCGCCACACTTTTCTCCGCGTACTTGGGAAATATACAGCGGGGCAAGTGATCGGACTGGATATGTGCAGCGATTTGAAAACATGGATCCAATACTGATTTTTCGCCTGTGCCGTTGATTCTCCACTTGTGCGTTAACACTTTGAGCGATCTCGTTCTGCGCGTCCTACATTTTGGGGAGGTGTCGACTGGTGTTGTCGAGAGTCTACTGATCCCAATTTGGATGTTTATTGCTGACTATTTTTTTTTTTCTTCTTCTCGTGCAAATGACTGAGCTCGGGTGCAGCCGGAGACGTGGCTCCCTACTCGGGAAGACCTACGGCTAAAGTTTGAAGGGTGCAGGGGTGCTTGAAAAGGCTGTCCGTCTCCCAGTGTGCACTGGATTTGCAATCGCCCACAAATTGCAATAAAACAGCGGATATCCTATCTGCCTCCGCACACGCTGGGATTCATTCGACTTTGGATTTACACAGCGTCTGGATTTCACCCACATCGAAATCATGAAGACCGTTGTTATTGATGGTGAGTATACGCATCAGACAATGAGACGTCTTTTGTAAAGTTTCTCACATAAAGCAGACGGGAGGATCCTGCTTGGTTACTGCGCAATGATTAAACCCACAGCAGTGCCACCGGTCTGTGGAGAACAGATACGGCCAAAGATAAATCAGATGTTCTAATTGGAGTTCACTCTGCTGGCTCCTCTGGGGTTTGCTTAAACTGGTACATGACTGATAAACACCTCCGGTCTTGCAGAGTAACACTCCGTTCTCGTGTGTTTGGTGCGGACTAACAAAGCAGCGTCAGTATCAGTTATTGCGGCTGTAAACGACCTTGACTCTGGCTCTTAATTGAGTCATAATTCAGAGCAGATTGTGTGTGCGCGTCCCTTTCTTTTCTCTCTTCGCATGCGTGCGTGTGCTGCGTGCACGAGCGGGTGTGCGCAAGAGACCGTGTGTGGTGTTTTTTTTTTTTTTTTTTGGTGGTGGTCAATATGCTCTCCATGATACTTAACCCGGGCATCCGATCAGCCCGTCTGAGGGGGAGGGGGGGGGGGGGGGGTCTTCTGATGAAGTCCGCAGATGGTCCGCTTGGCGGTCCAACAGAACCTCTTTCTTCTCCAGCTCCTTGGCTTATAATTGGTGTTTTTGAGGCATCGTCCCGCTCAGGGCGCCGCCAAAAAAAAAAGACAGGGAATCGGGCCTTTTTTTGCTTTCACCGACTGGACGTGGAGCTGTTCTAATGAGGACAGAGATGCTCCTCCATTCCCGCCGGAAATGGCTAAGAATTGCATTTCTTTGGCAGGCGCATGCTGGTGTGTGTGTGTGTGTGTGTGTGTGTGTGTGTGTGTGTGTGTGTGTGTGTGTGTGTGTGTGTGTGTGTGTGTGTGTGTGTGTGTGTGTGTGTGTGTGTGTGTGTGTGTGTGTGTGTGTGTGTGTGTGTGCGCGCGGATAGGTGGAGAGAGGAGGGGCAAAGGAGGAGGAAGCACCTGGCATGCCAGTGCGTGTGTTCCTGCACGCCTGATTGTGCCCCGTGCCTGTGTTGTGTAAATATGTTTAACGCAGTGCAGAGAGAACGACACTGACATGCCGTGTAATGCTTGATAAGCACCGCCGCGATGAGATATATATAAGTGCATGTCGGCACCATCCAATTTTGTTCCATCAAGAGCTGGTGGAAAACCGCCCCCCCCCCCCCTCATCTCCACCCTGCCCCACCCCAGCACACACAGAGACACGCACGGAGCGCTTATGCAACGCGCTGTACGCGCTCCCCTCTTCCTCACGTTGTTCATTACTTGGCTAAAACTGCAGGATTATGGTGGGAAAGCCGCAGATTATTGTGGGCCTACGGAGTAACTTTGCATTTAAATCAAAGAGGCGCGTCTACTCGTGCATTCTCTTTGATATGTCACAGGGTGACGCAAGTGCACAGCCCACCAGCCACAGAATGGCTCTGGGTCCCTCAGACCCCCTCAGGCAGGTTTTCATCATCCAACTGATTTAGCATCACACCTATGTCTGATTTCTTTCTTTCTTTCTTTCTTTCTTTCTTTCTTTTCTTTTTAATCCCGCTGCAATTATAATTGGTATCCCTCTCTCAAGGCTTCTGATTTGGCTGAGGAAATATGGCCTGTGCTTTTGTGTTTAACGTGTCAGAGAGTGAGGAGGGACTTTAATTTACACTCTTTTTTTAACCCAGTCAGCACATGATCAAATGGCTCTGTGGGAAAGCTGTTGCTTGGGGCTGCCGGGCTGCCAAGCAAAGCCAATCAAGCCCAAAATGAATGGATACAACCTGGTGGAAGTGAAAGCTTTCTCCTCAGGAGTTTTAAACCACTACACAATTAGGGCATTTTTTTTTTTTTTTTCTTCTTCATTTAGTTAAAGTTTTTGCTGTTGTTTTGGTGGTGGGGGGCCTTGCCAAAAAAACTCTTGCCCTATTTAAAAGAAAATAGGCCACAAAGATGCAGCATCTGCGGTGGCGAGATAATTGTTTAGAACGTATCAAGCTGTAAAAGCAAAGATGGCAAGCAGAAAAAAAAAAAAAAAAGAACAACAATGGCTGATTTGCATGGCGACGTTAGTGTGATTAAAAAAAAAAACGTTGCGCCATAAACTGGCAATGAGACACGGCATCTTCCGAATGTGAAATTGATCCATCTTTGTGTTTTTATGGGTGTGTATATGTGCACAGGGTTGGGGGGGCAATGTGTGTGTGTGTGTGTGTGTGTGTGTGTGTGTGTGTGTGTGTGTGTGTGTGTGTGTGTGTGTGTGTGTGTGTGTGTGTGTGTGTGTGTGTGTGTGTGTGTGTGTTGCCTTCTGTCAGTGTATGGGGAAGGCGTGAAGACAGGAAGAGAGAGGATGCACACGAACCTGAGGAGTGCGGCGGTGGTCCGACTTATCGCCGCTTGTGTTCCATCCTGTTGTCTTCCGTCACACGTCGGTATGTCATCTGCATGGATGCTGCAGCAAAGCGAGTGCATTTCTCTTGAACGCTGCTTCCATCAGTGTGGAATGTGTTACTTGCACACAAAATGACGATAGTGTATCTGTAGCTGCGAAGCTGGATGATCAATAACACTGAGTCATTGATCGCTCTGGCAGGTGCTGAGATTTCTGGCTTTCATTTTTAGCTTCTTTTTTTTTTTCTTCTTTTTTTCCGGGCCTGAATTTCAAGACCCTCCCATCTCCCCGCTCTCATTTATTCCCTTTTGTCTATGTCTTTAACAACTGAGGGCGGTGCCATGAGCTAGACCTTTTCTAGCTATGAAGACTAATACGCCTCATTGACCCAGTGATGAAGAGGAGATGATACGTTCTTCTAATGTTGTTGCAATTCCCTCTGTTCACCAACAGAGGTCAGTAAAGAGTCAGAGCGGTAATTGTCCCTTTTTACGACAACGCGTTGGGGTTTAGTACACAACATAGCCGGGATGAGTCCAACAAGGCCAAATCCAGATCCGGCCCGGTACCTCGATGCTGATTTAGCCAGCTGCCCTCACCATCCGTGCGTGAAGACGTTTTTGTGTCCGACGCGGGACGCGCTCCGAACACACGATTCTGTGCGACTACTCGCACAAACATTCACTCGTGAACTGCTCAAACGTATATTTACCTTTTAATAACCTTTAATAACTTCAAGGTTGTGGTTTAGGATCAGATGCACTCTTGGCTAGTCTAGAAAACAGCAGATGTGTTACTTTGATTGCAAAGTATTTATTTACAACATATATGTATTGTTGTTTGCCCATTTCACATTTATCTATACTCTACATTGAATTACATATTATTTATTCATTTTCTATTCAGACTTATTATATATTGTAGCGTACATCATTTACATGTTCTCATAGTGTAGCATAATGCACACATTTTTAGATTTTAATTGTTTTTACAAGTTTGTATATGTATTTTAATTATGTAATGTAACTGCAAGGTAAACCAAACTACGCGGATCGATAAAGCATTTCTGATTTTGATGCTTATTAATACTTTCCTTGTTGGAGAGAGGAAAGTGTGTCCTGAAAAAAATATTTTACAAGTCATTATTAGAAGCTGTTTTACATTAATATGGCAGCTCTTGTATACGATAACATCATATTGCATTTATTACAGTACAATGATCTTTTCTAAAGGACATTCTATCACAATTATGACACTTTTGATTTAACCTTGTAAGATTAGTTTTATAAATACATGTTTTTCATGTTGATTTCATATCCCATTAAAGTATTACTCTTCCTTCCTTATTAGTCAGAGTTTGTTCCAAAAAATGTGATTCATACATAAAATTGGATTCATATTTCTGATCGATTGCTCCGTGTCTAAAAGATGAAGGCGTCGATATGTTGTGCTCTGCGTAGCCTCGGTGGTATTAATGCCTCCCTAAAAGCGACAAACTGCAGCAGGCTATCTGAGAGTGGATCTGCTGTGTTCACTGCATCCGGATGAGCACGCTCCTTCAGGGGCTTCTTTTAATTGGCCGCGCCCTTCAAGTAGCACTGCATTTGTTTATACAGTACACACACACACACACACACACACACACACACACACACACACACACACACACACACACACACAGGCATGCTGGCCTCAGATATCCTTGGATCCATCCGCTCTAGGATGTCCCAGCCTCCCAGCCCTTCACTGCTAATCAGCAAGACAGAGGAACTAAGTGGATAAACGAGTAGAATTCTATTTGTTTGTACGGAGGAAGCTAAGGGGCGAAATAATACAGAAAGCAGAAGAAATGGAATACACTATTCCCCCAGATTACCAGTCCTTAATCCTCTCTGTGGGTTATTATTCTACTGTCACAATATTTAGAAGGACAATGAGCAGAAAACTGTAGAAGCTATAGCCCCCCCCCCCCCCCCCCCCCTACACTCCTCTCCAGACATAATAACCGTCAGTTCTCGTCTTGAGCCGGGTGTGGGAGCGGAGGGAGGACCAGAAGAATTAGAGTTACGCAACGTTAGGGCGGTGAGGCGGGTGGAGCCTTTTATATGGGGGGATTTATTCCCGTCTTCTTTTTTTTTTTTTTTTTTTTTTACAACAATCCACCCTGACACTGTATCGTAATCCTTTAAAGGTGCATATGCATGACAGAGCAGATCAAAACCTCCCACGTGCCTGTAAGCCCAACCCTCAGATACAACCCAAGCGAGAATCGCACACAACATGCAGTTGCGTCATAGCGAGCGGTCACACCAGAGTCGTGATAAATGTCGACGCCCCCCCCCCCCCGTCCCAGGAGAGCGAATGTGCATCTGTTGATTCCTTTAAAACAACGACAGCAGCTCCTAGCATGCGAAAACAGAGCTGGCTAACTTTGTGTTTTCTTTCAGTTCGGGGGGGGGGGGGGGGGCTGCGACCTTTGAACTCTTCTGCCCCGCGTATCGATGAACGCCGCGCGGCTGTTCTAATCCCATTGCAGATGTGTGCAGCGTGCGCCGAGCTGCCTGAGCGCCGGTGACGCTGATTATACCACAATGGGGAGGCTGACTGATGGCCTAGTAAATTGTTAATTAGACAGAGCAGAAGCCGCTCTTAAATTAGGCGCATGAATGGAGCCGCTGTCAGCCCCATAAGTCAAACCCCCCCCCCCCCTCGTGCCCCCCGCTCCTCTTCTCGCAGGAGGCAGTGCCACTCGGATAGATAAAGTGGCTGCCTGATCCGAGATGCGAGTGCATTGTAATTGATCACAGCGTTAGGAGGAAGGTTAGCATAACCGATCAACCGACACACATGATGCGTCTAACCTTTTGACGCTCAGTGTGCAACGATACAGAGAGCCTGGCGACGGCGAGGAGGCAGGTCCGTCAATACTTGGCTTCGGTAAACACCGAGGACATTTTTTTGATACGATTAGCCACATTTTTCCTGACATACGCTCTGATGTGAAATCTGCTTTCAGTCAGTAATGTCGCTTTTAACAGCAAGACTGTCAAATGTTCAACTGAATATTTTAGAGGGAGGACGTCTTGAAGAAGAAACTCGCATTTGTGTTTTTTTTTTACCCCCTTTGATAGATAAATACCCTCTGGTAGTTACAGCCCCGTTGATCTCATTTGCATCGGCGACGTCAAAATGGATTCCCTACCGATCCTTGTGATCGTCCTTTTGTGAGGAAGACTAGCTGCGATGCACACTAGACAGATGGGAGTTGATGTTGTGGTGCTTGCGATTGAGTAAGTTAGTCAGTGGACTGACACCCCTCAACGTCTCAGAACACCGTGATGTCTTTCGGATAAGGTTTTGTTAATTGTATAACATGACGGCAATAAAAAACGGTGTAATCTGCAATTTAACAAGCGGTGCATGACGGTGCATAGCGGTGCATGGTGGTGCATAGGGCGGTGCATGGCGGTGCAGTCTAAAACAGTTGCATTGTGGAAAGTACTAAGTTTGTGGCTGGATGCTGGATCTAGATTTGTTCAGTCGCTTCATAAACAGACTCAACTTTGTTTCTCCTAATTAAAGTCTCTGCTTTAAAAAGATACATGTCTCCTGCTGCATTTTTCCACTACAGTACATAAGCCAAAAATGCAGGGGGGAGGGGGGGGGGTTACCTTTCTGCCCTGCATGGATCCAATCCATTATTTATCGTCATTCAAGGCAAAGCTCTAAAAGACGGCTTCAGAACGATTCTGCGACTTTCATAAATAGCTGCATATATACTGTAGGTGGGTTGTTTTTTTGTTTTTTTTTTATGTGAAGGAGAAATACTGTATGCTGTATTTACTGCATATTTTAGCAAACTTTCAAAAGGTAGTTCTTTAGCGTTGGGTGAAAGAAAAAAAAGCACCTTGAGATCGCAGAGCCCACCTGATGTCAGAGAGGGCAGCATACTCAGACAGACAGGCTAGACATGCCATGAATTGGATGGATGGATAAACTAATTATAAAAGCCTCCATCATAACAAAGTATTGCCCATTAATTTCCGGTCTTATTTCAAGGTAGTGCCGCTCATTTTTATACATTTACAAGTTAGAATCGTTAAGATTTTGTTGATTCGGGAACACTTAGACGAAAGATCAACTCGTCTTCTGGGTTATGGTGCAACCGAACAAACTTGTTATTAAAATAAGTCTGCGGTTACGCTTGTCGGAACTCAGCTGAGTCCTCAAAGCGACCTGCCCGGTCAGATGTCAAGATCTAACCTCAACGCAAACCAGGTCACCTTGGCGTGCGGTCTGGCCCGATCGGATCCCAACGAGAGCGAGACGTGATCTCGGAGCGCACGGACTCCGCAGTTAACGCGTCCCGTTGTGATCCGATGTCAAAAGTCGCATCGAAGTGACAAGCGCCTTTGCCGTTTCCTGTTGCGCACGGTGCGAGTAGCAAGGTGCAGTGCAACTGGGTACCTCGGTGTGCAGCTTGCATCCTGCGGCTCACTGCTCCTTCCTGCTCTGTAAGTACCCACTAATGAAACAATGCAGTGACCATTGTCTTGTTCTGTTTGATAGCAAAGTGTGATTCTGCATTTTGTTCACCACGGCCGTAAACCTTGGAAATGTTCCTTATATACAAATCTCTGTTTTGTTCTTCTTCCTTGTTGACGTTGATTGTTCATTGTTCTATACCAGAATGTCACTTTTGTCTCGCTGACTGCTATTGTGTAACAGGTTTACGGTGAAAAAAGTCGATGTTGTACATTGAAATGATGAAAATATGTTTGAAGAGTATCGACTCATCAGTTTCAAATCAGCAAGCCACGTGGTTATTCTGCAAATTGTCATGTATGTGCCAAAAACGTGTACAATACGCGTCAATGAATGAGAAATTCGAATAGAAACAGACTTCAATAAAGTCAATATATATATATATATATATATATATATATATATATATATATATATATATATATATATATATATATATATATATATATATATATATATATATATATATATATATATATATATATATATATATAATCGTGTCTAGAGAGTGAATAATAATCAATGAGGCTTATCAATGACAAGTCTGGAGTCACCCGACTTCTTCGGCGGGAGACCTGGAGCTGGATGGATGGATGGATGGATGGATGGATGGAAGAAATAGTTTTACATTTTGCCATCGGCTACTCCCATTTAAAATGGAGGCAGAACAAAAGGCCTCAGAACTCAGTGACAGATTGTGCTTTCATACGGTCACATCGCCAACGCATTTACAACAGTAATGTGTCCCTGTGAGCTCGCTGGGTAGTTCTCAGCAGATATATGTACGGTGAGCTCCTTCAAAGGGAAATAGGTCGTCACTCTTCAGGCTCAGGGGAAATTGATCCGTTATAGATGTGAAAGCTCGTGCCCTATGGTGCTAAACATATATAATATATACCTGCTCTGGTAGCTTTATACAAAGATTCCACACATTTTTTTGGTGGCTGATATAACTTTTTTTTTTTTTTTTTTTTCCCCCAGACACAAATCAACGTCCTCAGTAGTGACGGCGAAGAAGGATTTGTCGAGTAGGAAATGCGTAGTCTGTTTTCGGGAGTAAAGCGAGACTTCCCAAACTTCCCTAAAAGTGGAATCAATGACGCTGTTGTGTACGCTCCAGTGAGAGTGCCCTATAACCTTCACTTTAAAACGAACAACACTGTTGTTTACCGGGATGTAATCGGACAAGGCTGCCCTCTCAAAGCAAAATCGAGTATGAAGGGAAGGTAACTCCCTCCAAGATGTAACATCTGTGTTCGGGGATGTTCATTTGAATCGGGTTTTGCTCTCACTCATCTCAGGGGCTCAAAGTAGGTCATTCTTATTAGAATGCAAATCTGACAAGTGCGCTTCAACCGTTACTCTCCTTTTGTCCCGATGGATTGTGTGCCGAATACATATTCCTTCTGATTCTTTTGCAGTCTTTCCTTCGCTCGCACTTTCCCCTCACTCCTCTCACACTGCGCAACTCTTCCCTCCGCAATTCCATTACTGTCTCACCCCGCATACACAGCGCCACCCGTCTCTCCGTCTTTCACTCTCAGGTGTAAATGCTGATTATCTTGTGTAGATATCGGGCCACGGCAAATTAAATGTGACCGCAACTACCCTGCCAGGACGTCCATTATAATGATATCTGTAATCTGCTGGGCTCAGGGGAAGCAGTGTAGGGGGGGGGGGGGGGGAGGGAAGACAGAGGGATGATGATGGAGGCGGATTCAGGATGTATCTGGTTGCTGGCAGGGGTTAGCGGACATGGATTTTCCTCCAGTGATGATGTTTGCGCGGACTAGGACCATATGTCATCCATGGGTTTAAAGTCCCATAAACCAGAATACCAGCAAAGGCTGGAACAACATCCAAAGCTGAGGTCATGAACCATTGCATAGTATGCTGTGTTGGCGAAGAGCAGATTATTTCTAGCGTTTTGTTTTCCGAGACCCGAAATGCCTCCGACACAGCCTGGATTAGATATCGGCAAGTACGTGTCACGTTTAATCGTTCAACAGCTCGTTTATGCCACACCGGATCAACGGCTCCTGTCGCTCTCTACCTGATCCGCACATCCTGCCCGGTCAGAACTTTGTAACTTTCAACAGAGACGAGAAAGAAGCGAGACGGCTCACTCCTAAGATCATCGGCTTCTGAAGAACAACCGCTGCGTCCAAAAAACGACGATGGAAGCAGTGAGCCATCTTGCTTATTTCTCAGAAATTGTGGCTGAATTGTTGGTAATTCCTTGACTGGATTTATCTATATATTATTTTCCAGTTATGTTTGGCTGTCCAACTAGAGAATTAAAGACAGTTTTATGGCATTCATTCCCTTTTGCGAAGGGTTAAACCTGAGCCGGGACATACCATCGATATCAATCACATCACATCCATGTAGTGTTATTTGTATACAGCTGGTCAATGGTACTTCATTTTGACTGATACTCAACTTAAGGTATTGGAATCCGTATCGGGAAGGACATTTTTTTTTCCGCAACACGGCAAATTTTTTACCCTACGAATAATTTCTTTTATGTTTCGACTACAACCGTTGTGCCGGGGTTTTACAACACAAATGTTGCCTTGACATCTGTATCCTCTTCGACATCTTTTTGTCTTGTGAAGTATTGGTTTTAGTATTTTGATCTCTGCTCAGCCATACGGTAGAAATCAGTGAAATCATAATAACTACCCGTGTGCTGCCGCTAGAATCGCAAAATGTATCAATTTCCGCGAAGGAAGGTCTTCACCGGGTGTTAGAAACAGCAAATATAGATACGTTTCCCTCCCTCATATGCTATCAGTCAGTGTTAAGATCCCGCAGTGCAGCATTTTGACACGACTCTCAAAGCATTAGAGCGGGCGGGAGACCTGCGTTAAAAAAAACAACGGTTTTTTTTCCCATGGAATCCCTTTAACATCCGGGGATCGGAGAGAAACGCGGAAAGATTGATCCGAGGAGCGAAAAGATTGTTCCGGGGTGAAAATGCCGCTGTCCCGGCTGCATCAGATGGCTTTCCAAACCTCTAGTCAGAAACGGGGCTTGTTTTCACATGCCTGTCCGTGTTCCCAGCGAAGCCCCATCATCACAGCAATTATTCCAGTGAGGGAGACGAGCGCTGCCTGAGAAACCAAATAATCTGAGACCAATGCTCGTGGTCCCACTTGTGCCGCCCTTGGTTCCTTAGCCAGCAGACCCTCGTGAGGGAGGGGGGGGGGGTGTGTGAAGCTGTGTGCCACAACTGGAAGAGGAAGCTGGCTGTTCAGATGTGTGGCGCATCTGTGATGTGTTGTTTTTTTTTTTTTTTGTCTTCTCGAGCTGTATATACCCGTTTTTGCATCCCTCATCAAAAACACATAACCCGCTCCATTGTTTGGATAATGAGTTTTGACGGATCCAGCTTTTTCTCTGCTCGCATAAATCAAAGCCTGAGATTTCCACCTGGCACTCTGAAGAAGTAATTGATGAAGATACTGCCATATGCACCCCTAAACGTAATACAGTTCAACTTTATTCCATTAAGTCAGAGGAGGGTAATTTTTTCTGACATGATTTTGTAATTAAGCAAACAACCGGTGACTTGTGTTTTTGATCTATCGCATGTTTAAGCTCTTTTGTCTTGTGGACATTTCTGGTGGTTTTCAATAAATCTTTCAGTGTTTTTTTTTGTTGCCGTGGGTAATTGACAGGTTATGTTTTCTCCCCCTCCATCGCTCCCTTTGGAGGTCATTAGCATATTGAGTTCCGTGCCTGACTGTGAAGCGGTTCCCACCGTGCCTTTTTAAAAAGGCATCGCATGAATAGGCGGCGCATTACACCGCAGAGAAATATGAGACGGGAGAGGGAGCACACTCTCCACTTTCCCTTTTCAGCTCATACACACTTCAGCGGGATGAGCTCCACGTGCACGCGCACGCGCACACACACACACACACACACACACACACACACACACACACACACACCGGCTGCTAGAACCCCCCTGCTGCTTGCTGACTCACACAAGGTTTAGGAGGCGGACCGCATTTCAGGTGGGGTGAGTAGTACATGTGACATCCCCATCTCCCACAGTTAACTGTGGAGAAACAGCCACGAGATGAGAGGTGCAAGTTAAACACACCTGAGCGCCCCCTAGTTTCCCCCCTTGTTTATTGTGTGTTGTTTATCTTTGCTCATTTCTACTTTTGTCTGCATCTTGATTTTTTTTTTTTTTTTTTTGGAATTTTTCTCCACAGCACTTGTGAATCTACGTGTTTAAGTAGTCCCTTTGCCGAAATGTTGCTTTACACTACGGTTGACGTCTGCCGTTTTTTTTTTCTCCTTTTTTTTTTGATGGATTGTCTTCATTCTAAACAATTGACTGCACAGGAAGCTACTTTTGGGAGGGGAGAGGATGAAGCTCTATACGTCGGCTTTGTTTAGATATATTAAGTGTATTATCATAGAGAGCTCAGGGGAATTCAAAAAGGTCCAGTTAGAGAAAATGTTCTCATGCAAAGGTCCGGAACTTCATATGTCTAACTTGTGTTATGATGCAATGCCGTTTATATTGAAGCAACGTTGGCAGGGCAAATTGTTTATTTGCCGTTTATGATTTGCGTTTACTGTGTGTGTGTATATATATATATATATATATATATATATCAGTGGCTGGCCGGGTATTTTAAACATTTAATGTACGAGGTCCCTTGCTGTATCACGGTATTTCCCGTCAATGGATTCTATCCGCGCACAAAGTCGTAATGGAGATCCGTTATTTCAAAAGCTAAAGCACCGCGCATTAGAAACCATAACCAGCCATTAGCTTCCTCCAGCGCGAGAGAGCGCCGCACCTCACCGCCGGCCGGGGCGAGGGCATTACTCAGCAAATGGAGGGGACTGGAGACTGGAAACTTTATTGCAGATGAGGGGATGAAAGGAGAAATGGTTTTACTGACATGAACTTTATGGGTCTCTCTTCCTCAAAGTAGCCTCATTTACTGAACCTGCGGGGGGAAGCATTTATTGGGCAAACATTGTCGACTAAAGCTGAAATAAGGATGTGTTTGTGTTGGCAGTATTATTTCAGGAAAAAAAACTCACTCCTGAAAGACCGAACAAAAAAAAAAAAAATGTAGCTTTTCTTTTTTTCTCCACAATTTTGCTGTACATTCTTTGTCTTTCCACTCATCCCGAGGATATGTTTACTTTATTTTGACGGGAAGATGTCACAATAAAGCCCCTTTCCATCCCCTGAAAATAGGCCTGGCTGATGTTTCATCTCCTCCAGTGGAAACTTATTATAATGCATCCGACATTGAAACTGCTCCTCTAAAAGGATTCCTCTGTCAATACGACAGCACTCTAATTATCTTTTTTTCTTTTTCTCTCTCTCTCTCTCTCTCATATGAGAGCAGTGAATGAGTACTGCCTGATATCCCAGCATGAGATGCCTTCTTTATTACTGAATGGGGGTTTTCTTCTGGCCCGCCCTCTGCCGTTGCCGTGCACCACCTTCTCAATGAGATAGAGCTGGAGCTGTGCATATTGAGACTGTATTACAGTATCGACTCCTCGTCCACTTAACTGGTGAATCGGCTCCGTTTACGACTAATTAAAGCCATTAATGGGGAAAACACGCTAATGCATTTTTTTTTTTTTTTTTTTTGCACAGATAACAGAAACACGGGCGGCAGTGGCAGCCGGGCTGATTTTTACCGGCAGGTCAAGATGAGAGTAATTAACAGGGGATTAACGTCGCAGCGTGATACGACAAGATGGAGGCTCGGGTGCATAGATCGTACTTCTCACCGTTCACACTTTTTAGTTTGCTTTCCTGGAGGATCCTCGAAAATAAACGACTGCAAATGAAACAAAGATGTGCATCAAATGTGTTGCTGATGGACACATTGGATGAGTCGATTTTTGTAATTGCAATAGCGGATCAACTTGAAAAGACCTGCATTCATACTGTATCTGTGTTTTATCTACAGGACAGTGGAGAAATGTTAGAATATGAATACAAAGTCTGATGCAGATTGAGGCGGAGATAACGGGAGAAGAGAGTGCAGCAGAGGGATGACAATGTTTTGTAGGCCAACCCGGGAACATCGCGCTGGTTCCCTCGAACAAAAAGCCGATTCTTTTGTCGGCGGGTTTTGTTTCCCTGCACAAAATAAGCTCTGCAACAAACACATGTTCACGATACTTGCAGCAAGATAATCTTCACAAAGAAACTACACTTCCTTTGATTTTTTTTTTTTTTTTGAAGCGGAACTACAAGCACCAGAAGTAAAAAGCTAACGTCATGCAGGCTACAAAGGAACGACGCCACGGACACATGACTTCATGTCACCGCCACTAAGCTAAAGAGAGATTAGCGGCGCTCTGTAAGCGCTCATTTAGCCGTTTGTTAGCAACCGCCTTTTTTGTGTTAAAAGCTTCAAAATGTTCGATTGTATATCATAGATAGATAACTATCTGCTTTTTAAAAAAAAAAGCTCATAGATTTCCAGACGAGGGTAAAAAAAAAAAAAAAAAAAAAAAAAAATGCCGACTCATTCCGATGTTTGAGGACTCATTCCTCCAGCACTCTGTGAGGTGCTTGGGGACGTGATGAAAAAAAAAAACGCTGCTTCCAAAAGGTATTACAACTCCAGCTGCAGCTATTGGAGGCTCTCGTTTGCATTGCAGTATTTGCTGAAACACTGCCTCGCGTTGGAGCAATTCTCAAGAGCAACCTCTGTAGGAAAATTATAGGTTACATCATCAGAATTTGCATAACATTGCCTGCCGATTAACTGAGTTTTGTACCGCAGTGTACCGAGTTTGTTTCTACTTGGTGACGTCCTAATGGAGGATTATGCAGGTTAAATGCATGAAGGACTTGCACAACGGCTATGCCTGCACACACAGGTAGTGGTTATTACCGCGCAGGCCGACCATTGTTCCACGGCAGCCTGCAGCTTATGAGCACAGAAGGTTTTCCTTTATGTATACACGTTTACAATCATACGAACCAAGAAGGAATCTATACCCAGGGTGGAAAGTAACATTACTACAAGTACTGTACTATACTTTTCTCCCCACAACTACTTGTCAGGACTATGAGTTACTCTGAAGTGTTTACCCTGGTCATAGGCGATGGAGGCGAATGCAAGTGGCGCCAACCATCTACCCAAATTTTTATTTTAACCCTATTATTTTTAAATGCTACAAAAAAAAAAATGCCAACAACAAAGGAAATATGAATCCTATTAAATGCCACCGCAGTAATAACTCCCACAAAGACTATTTAGGTGTTTGGGGAATAACCTGTAGCATAATTTGTCGATATGTTGAGTGTGATTTGCGTTTATTTAATCTCAAAGACATAAAGCTGAAGCATCTTCTGCGTCTTGACACATGAACG
This sequence comes from Cebidichthys violaceus, assembly GCF_023349555.1. NCBI lineage: Eukaryota > Metazoa > Chordata > Actinopteri > Perciformes > Stichaeidae > Cebidichthys > Cebidichthys violaceus. The sequence goes on from NW_027176439.1 coordinate 4,007,985, forward strand.
TATGAACGATGCGACAGCTGTGGCCGCTTCAGGGTAACGACAGGGTGTCAAACGACACAAGAAAAGCCTAAAGTGCGTTAACGGTAACACACGGGATGTCCTTAAATGTTGACTTATTTCCACGCGGTTCCCTTGAGATCAGGTTGCTGCGAGTGCATGAACACAAAAGGTTGATGCTAGAATCGGCTGCGTCAGCTAAAATGCTCCAACGGGCACCAAAATGGTCAGCTCTGATACGCTAGAAGATCACTTTGCTTTATGTTTTTTTTTTTTTACTAAAGACGTGAACGCTTCCTCCACCACCGACTATGCCTTTTTGAAATCCAGCCACACTGGTGCAGTCTGTGTCTCTCTGCAGGGAAGGATGTAGGAATAAACAGAAAATTACATCGATAAATATTCAGTGTCCAGATGTAGATTAAAGAAGACAAAACAAAGCCTGATCTGCCACAAGGAGCGAGATGAAAGCAGAGGGCTTTAAGAGTTCCCTCACCTAAGGTAAGCTGTTGCTAAGCTGAGTCTGCAGTTATCTCTCCTCCACTGTGCTGAATACAGGAAGAGGGGAAAGGGAAGGGAAAATAAGGGCTCGGCATTCTGTTGCCAGATTGACTCCATCTTCAAAGAGATATTAACATAGCGCCAGTTTCCCTTTTATCTTCCTTTTTAATTTCAAGGATGCCAGCCCAAATTAAAATGCAAGGCAACTGAAATGAACCTTAAAATATCAGACGCACAAAAGGAACATAAAAAAAAAAAAAAAAAAACAGAAGGCACCCAGGTTGAAAACATTGATCTGATAAAAAAAAAAAAAGTAAACATCCCTCTCACGAAGTGCCCCATCTCCCAATAATCCATATGTGGTACGTTTTATTCCAACAAACCAAATTGTTTCTGCTGTTGTTGCAAAAATCCAAATAGTACATTTTAGTGGACTCTTGCAGAACCCGGCTGATTAATAAAGAGAGGTGAAGATATTTTGAAGTCAAGTCGCAGGTTTAATAATTCAATCACAGAGCTGTCAGGTTCATTAACATTCAGCTGGAATAAGATTAGATCCACGTGGAGTTGTAGTCATGCTAAATAGGACACTCGGAGCTGTATTGTTATCTTCGTACTCGTTTAGAGAAATTCTTATTCAGGTGTTCGGCGATGGCATCAGGCAGTAAACCTCCAAGCACTCTAATAACACTGATTTTTTTGAATATTTAAAAGCGAGAGCAGGTTTGTGAATTCTCTTGATTCCCAGGTGACAGTGCTGTTTCGTTTGGTACGCAGCGCGAGCTCCGCACGCCCTCCAAGTAAACCGCTTTAATGACTGTTTTTTTTTCCCCCCAATGTTGGCAACAAAATCTCCAGACTTGCAGCTGTTCCCCCTCTCAGTTTGTTGAAAACCCAAAAAAAAAAAAGAAAGAAAATGAGCTTCTGATGAGGCAACGCCGCTGCCCAAACGTGGCGTGGAAATTGAAGCGCTGAAGCAAATGCAGCTTGTTGTGAATAACGAATAGGTTTAAATGAAGAGCGTGTAAGTCACACAGGCGTCATGCAACATGGGACTGGAAATAGCGTGTTCTTGATGGACTGCCAACACACAACAAAGCACACATCTAGCATTGCGACTGCATGGCAAAACCTCTCTCTCTCTCTCTCTGTCTCTCTCAACCCAGCTCCATATATATATATACAGCCTTGCATTTCATTTGAAAGTTTGTATCTCAAAACTTGTAGTAAATTTTTACCGCGTCCCCTCGGCAGGTATATTGCATGCCTCTTCCTCCTCTGCGGAGCCGGCTGGCAGCAGAGCGTTCCAAATCGAGTGTCACAACTGCTTCCTCGAGCTCCTCTAAAAGAACATTTCAGCCGCTCTTTCCCCAACGCGCCACCGCTGTCACCGAGAAGAGCGTGTTTAAGATGAAACGGGGAATAAAGGATCTTGGAAGGTGGTGTAGCAGGGCTGGTTGATGGCACCGGATATCAGACTGCAGGAGAGAACTCTGGGAACAGAGAAGGTGAGGGGGAGCGTGCATACTAATGCCGCCCTCTGGATTCTTGTCTCTCGTTCGCTACTTTGCATATAGGGGTCTTTCCCTCAACTTTAGAATTCACCATTTCCATGTAACGCCGCCTCCTACACAATATCCCCGTTTCGATATAACTTCCCCCACTGAAGCGCTCATGAATCACCAAGCTGAGGCCGTTTCCATTCTGTGCCGCCAATCTGTCGTTCTGGTCCCCCTCCAGCCGCCTTTACCTCGGTGTCAACCTGATCGACGTGTCTGCACCGCATAGAAGTCATTTACCTGTGGTAAATTACAGGTAATAACTGACACCGCGTATTGACTGGGGCTAATTGACTTAGAAATGATGGGAGAAGGAAGATAAATGGCGGGCTGTCTGTGGTGTATTTGTGTCATTAGCTGCATACTGTACCACAGTGAATACCTGAGGAGGTGCTCAAATGGGTTATCTGTCTGAGAGCGGGTGATGAAAACATATGGAAGTGACTGATGCTGGCGTTCACTCAGCAGAGGCGGAGATGTAAGGGGTGATTTTCAAAAGGCCCATATGGCCATACATAGCCTCTTGTCATATGTCGAGATGCACCGCAAATAGAACGTTTTTGATTCTGGCCATCAATCTTGTCTTTATTAATAACGACATTGCACTCACCAAGTTTGTTCCTGAGATCTGAGACGCATGAGCCAGACAGATAATTATACAAAATTCAAACTAGTCTGCAGGAAAGCCAAAATTATTTCGCTGGAAAAAAAAGGCCACTTCAAAAATAAGTTAAAAAAAACAAAACAATGAATACAAGGTGTTTTTTCATATCGTGGCTATAAAATATCTGCCAAAAGATCAAATTAAAATTCTCTTGGAAAGTTTTCTTGAAATAATTTAGGTCTTTCAAGGTAAGAAGAAAGCTGGGAGAGCTCATTTTGAGCTCTATTTCACCAGCGTGTCATAACAGTAAAAGTATATTTTTTTCACTTAACAAAATATTCAAGATGCACTGTCAAAAACGACACACTGTCCCTATATGTCCCTGAAGTGTTACTTGTTACTTGACTGTATCTTATATTAAGTGCTGTGAGCTATTTTTGCAGCGTTTGAAGAAAAAGAAAGTTGAAGAGTAAAAAACGATGAAAGCGACGTAGGAAACAATAAATAAATACATTTTCCTTTTATTTTGGTTCATAATTCGATTCGAGAAAACACGATTTATGGGATTCACCGATGTTTTCTTACTTTTTGCACTCTTACCAAGATGGGAAAATAAAACACGTCATCTACAGTCAACTAAGCGTTTGTCCGATGCAAGGAAGGCCCAATGCCTCGCAAACATGCATCACAGTTTACAGCTTCCTGCTTCAACTTTGACCTACCGCTCAAAGTGTTGCATGCACACGTTCACAACTTTACTCAGTTTCTGATGTTGTTGTTTTTTCTTATTTTAGCCGGTATATTGACAGAAGTGGCCGCTAAAGCGACACAAAAAAAAAGACCCAGAACCAAAGTTGTAGCAAACCAAGGTTGCGTCTAACAACTATATTCATAATCAACTAATCTGCCAAGTATTTTCTGGAGTCATTTATTAATACATTTTTCCAGAAAACAAAAAAAGTTACAAGAGTCCAAGGGGGATTTTTGTCAGAATGCGGCACACAACGGCGGGATGGTATTTTTTTAAAGTAAATGTGCAGCTTTGAGCAGATTTGACTTGACTTGTGTAAAATACCAAATGGCAATGTTTAACTGCGGGGGGGGTTTCGATGCTAGACAGAAAATGTCAAAATACATTTCTAAAAGAGAAAGTAGGTCAGAAGTCGGCATGAGACCCCTGTCTAAACACATTCACACCACCAACACGACCGCTTCCAGGATTCCCCAGCAGAAGAAAAGGCAGTGTTCTCCTAAAGTAGCTCGCAGACACGTGCTCCGATTCCGGGTGACAACCGTAGTCAACAGGTGCCAGAACACAACAGCTGCTGCTGCTGCTGCTGTGACTCGCCTGCTCCGACGTTGCCCCCGGGGAGCCTCATGCCAAAGCTGGTTTGGGTTCATATCTCGCATCCCTTTTTTGCATTTCCGCAAAGGTTGTTATGGCAGAAATGAGATGCGACGACGAGAAGGCTGACGCAGGGCGTGGGTTGTTGCTGTGAACTGGTCTTATCTCCCTTTTTTATCCAGTGTTGTGAATGGCATTTGATATATCCTCCGGGAGAAAAAAAAAAAAGTCAGTCTGACTGTAGTGTGAGCGATAACATGAAGTGGAAAAAGAAAGAGAGCTCGTTTCGGGATTCAGAAAGTTGTTTGGTTCTCAATCAACGCAGCGGTGAAGAACCCAAAAAGTTCTTGAGGGTATAGCGACCTCTTGACCCCTCTCCAAACAAGAGGGATGGAGAAGGTCTCCACTTTGCTCCGTTGGTGCCTATTTAAGGAGCCACCCGTCTGCGCTTCCTATTTTATCTGAGCCCCAGAGCGGCTATTGAAGTCCACATGATTGATGTGGTCTCATCTCTCCCGCTGTCACGCTCTCCTGATGAGCAGATACTTTATCGACTCCGTTTTGGAGAGTGTGTGTCCAGTCTCAACACTCGCAAGAAAAGTATAATCTCTTTTAAGGAGTAGATTCCCCAAATGGTGACCTCAGCCCTGAGCTTCAAAATGTCGATTTAAGTGTAACGTCTCATCAGATACAAGTTCTCTGTAATAGTCTTGAGGAGAGGGCAGAATACAACAGGCTGTTGGCGCTTGGATCCAATTCCTATTGGCAGAACAGGAAATACTGGAGTTTGAATAACGGCATTTTCTAAGGTGACAGCAGTCCATTGATGTTTGATGTTTGATCTGGAGTCTCTTTTTTCACCCCGGCTATTGGCTCCACTCCTCGGGCCAATAATGTCTAGGCTGGTCGGCTTGCACAAACAATCCTAGCAAGCTTGACAAGAAATGAATCCCGTTTGCGTATATGCACAGAAATGCCAGACAACACAAACGGGCCCAACGGTACATTTAAAAGTACAAGCCGATTCCCTGCTCTTGTTTGCTTATCCCTGCTTTGTGCTATGATTTTCAGTTTACGGAGGAAAAAAAAATATATATATTTAAAAACTGTAATTCACAAAGTCGCTCTCTCTCTCCTCGCAATGGCTTTGCATTTTCACTGCTAAGCTCTGCCGGCTGTTTGGGGGGGGCAGCCTTCGCAGAGGAGATTGCACAGCCCCCTTTTATAATATGCTACTTCAGTTATAAAGGGCAGGTGCTTATCTTGTTCACATAGGATCCTTTGGTGAGGCTGATCTGGTGTGGAGACATTAGATCACAACCTTCATGTCCAGTTCTTTGTTGAATGACCATCTCTAGCAGAGGGGAAAAAAAAGCTCTCAAGTTAAAAAAAAAAAACAGGGAAACCCGTGGAAAAATCCATTAGAGGAGATGCTTTCTTTTTGAGAGAATCGTGTGCTCTTCTTCCCGTGCCCCTTTCCCCTTTTGTATCTTGCACTGTGTAAAGGAGTCGTGGTTAAGGCAAACCAATTTGTTCCACTACGGGAAGTAGAAATGCTTAGATAATAGGTCTAAGTGTCAGGGGATTGTTAGCAATGTGTTTTTTTTTTGTCTTCTATGCCCTGTTAATTCATAATGAGAAGACAAGTAAAAAAAGAGTGATGTATAAATCAGTTCGCAACATTTGACTAGGACTTACATCCGTCACGTTCCTCTCTGCTTTTCTAGCAGACTCGTTCAAAAAAAAAAAAAAAGTGTCTTTCATTCTGGTATTTAGCTTAACATGATTTTCAAAAGTAGATTTTTTTTTTTTTTTTTATTTGAAACCATGCAACCAAAAATAAACAGCTTGTTTCAACACAGACTGTTGTTGCATGTAGGCGTTTTCCTGCCCCAACCCAGAATTGGCCCTCGACAAGCACGAGCGTTGACTGGAAGCCAGCATCGTAGACGGTCAGGGTTTCCGGTGTTAGGATTCCCAGACTGCAGAAATACCACGGAGTAACACGGCAACAACGCCACGCCACTATGTGTTAATACATAGCATAGAAACATGAGGTTCTGAATTAACAATCGGCTCTTGTTGCGCGCATCGGTCTAGAGCCGAAACGATTAATGGAACGATTGTTTGGTTTGCGGACGGAAAATGAATCACTTGAGTCATTTGGCAAGAAAGAATGCCACCTTTTGGGCCTGTAGCTCAGGGCTCAGAGCGGGTCATCCACCAATCACAGGGTTGGCAGTAATGCTTTTAAATGAAGCTGCCAGTACCAGGACTCTTGATACAGATATCAATGGAAGTTGTGTTTGTGTCCCACCGGCTAGCACTAAGCTCATACAGCTGTTACCACTGATAATGCCGCCCCCTCCCCCCTGTCCCCCGTCCCCCTCGACCGGCGTCGCAGAAGCAGAATGCCCATCCTCCGGTTCGACCCAAGGTTAAAACTGTTTGGCTCTGTCCGCGCTGTTGCCTTTGTTTAGCGCTGTTAGCAGCATTAGCTAGCTAGCTGCCGGCTCCGACGCGTCCCCCCCCGTTCAGAGTCGTGTGCAGACAGGCAACCCCGGCTGTACGGGCCGTAGTGCCGTGAGAGCGGGCCGATCACACCGTCACATTAAATCAAAGTGTATAAAGAACGTAACATCTGGGCACAAAAAGGAACGCAAAGTTTCAAAACTGGCTTCAGTCGATACCTTGCAGGTATTGAGTATGGTAGCCCAGCTCTAGTCGGCAGTTTTGATCCCCAGCTTCTACTGTCCAAGCGTCCTGAGGCGAGACACTGATCGTTTTCCTGATGGTCAGGCCAGCGTCTTGCATGGAGGCTAACTGCCATCCCTGTGTGTGTGTGTGTGTGTGTGTGTGTGTGTGTGTGTGTGTGTGTGTGTGTGTGTGTGTGTGTGTGAGAACGGGGGTGAATGAGAGGCAAATTATGAAAGCTGTTTGGGTAAAAGCATTGGAAACTATTTACCATTCCTAAGCTGGATATCTTTTGGTTAAACAAAACAAGAAATCTAATGACTTAGCTCATGTTTTTACATGTTAGACTTGGCAATTTATCAAGTAATTCAAAAAAAAAAAACAAAGCGACAAATGAATGAATAATGAAAGGTTTTGTTTATGGACCAATGTGTCGAAGTCTCATTTGTTTGTTCATGGATCTCCTGCCATCATCACGGACCAAAAGGGTTAAATTGTGGTTCTTACACCAGAGATATTTGGAATACTTTCATTCTGAGGCATCACATTGTGAAAATGAATACAATCCATCCCAACTCATGGCTTTGCTTACTGGATTATTGATCTGGGTTATGTCCGCTATCGCTGCTGATATAATAACCTAACCGAAATCCTTTTTTTTGACGAGGTGTTGATTATAGGAATTTACCTTGATCGGTTGCTATTGACACTGTTCACTGACATTTTTTTTTTTTACAAAACGCCGTTGATAACCATGTCAAGCCAATGACAGCTAAGCTGCTCCAGTCACTTTTGCTGTGATTTGGCTTTGTATAGCACCGGCTACGGGGATTTGAGCTGTCAAACCGCAAAGCTTAGCTCGACGCAAAGAGATGTTAAGAGACAAAAACAACGCTGTCGAACATATCTGGTGCACGAGGGCGACATGTCGCATGATAAATATATACCTTTTCACCTGCACAGACAGATGTGGCCTGGGACGGCTGGGAAATGTTACCCAAAAATGGAAGTGAACTGCGTGCAAGACAATCAGATATGTCGTATAAGATTAGTTTTTTGTTCAGTTCAACGTCTGAACCTTTGAATACAGTGTTGTTTGTCATGATCTCACTCGTTTCTTTTGTCAAAAGCATGTTGCGTGTAAACAGTGCTGTGTGTTTTCGGCGTTGGCCTTGCCCCGCGCTGGCATTTCAGCGTTGAATCATTGCACATTATTAAATCAAAATCTGCTGCTGGCAAAACAAAATGGAGAAATTTCCAGAGCGGAGAGGATGAAGGTCTAGTTAATGGATCACGTTCTTTTTTTTTCTTTCAAATAATGAATCTGTCTATTAATGTAGCGCTGACTTTGATGTGGATTCACAAGGCTTACACACAATTAGTTATGAAGCCGTCTACTTCTCACTCTATTTTGTGTTTCTCTTTCCCACTGTAAGACGTACTTTTTTCAATGGCCTTTGATGCCGAAGCTCTTTATTATTCATCAACGTCCTTGTAAACCCAGAACATATTCACAAGCTGGATTCACATATCCACGTCTGGATGTCTCCATCCGTCTATCTATCCATACAGTAACCGTCTAAAGAGGAGGCCGCCGGTCAAATGTCGGGCCAGATTGCGGGGATATTCTGTTTTATTCATGAATACGCACATAAGTAATTAACTGAATAGGACAAATGCTGCAGATATAATGACATGAATGTGCAAATGATTCCATATAAACCGTAAAAAGATCAATATTAACACGGATGGCTTTACAAGGATCCTTCCATTAACGGGCAGATAGCTGCACAACAATCAGGAAAAGGACACTTGGTTAAAGACAAATATCATGACAATAAGCTGAAAACAGTTCAAACACTAATACTACACTTTTGGCAGACTGTTGTTGTCCTTGTTGTAAGAAAGATGGGATTTTTTTTTTCAGATGTAATAATGCCTTGTTTAGACGGAGATTGCTTTGCAGTGCGTCGTTCTGCTGCCATCAGGGACGGGAATGAACACTAGGGGGCAAGCTTAAGCCTCTCTCACATATCAATAGCATATTTGGGCAATTATATCTCCACTGGCATCCTTTTCAACACTTTAGATTGCTTCGCGAGAAGCGTACGCCTGCGACAGACAGTGAAGTCGCACGTTGGTTCATATTTTGGGTTTGGGTGTGGGCTTGCGTGTGGTGAGCCACCCGCAGTAATCTTAATCCAAGAATAACACTCATTTGACCATGTAGCGTTCTGATTAAAAGCAAGTTGTGTCGACTTCTGGCATCTCAGGATTAAAAATGGATTGCATCCTCAAATCTGTCCCTCTTTCTTCCCTCTCTCTCTCTCTCTCTCTCTCTCTCTCTCTCTCTCTCTCTCTCTCTCTCTCTCTCTCTCTCTCTCTCTCTCTCTCTCCAACCCTTACACACACACTGTCAAATCTGCTGTTGCAGGCTTTTTTTTTCTCTCTTACGGTACACCAGCCTTTCTCTCGTCCTCTATTTTCCAAAGCTTTTATGCTCTCACTGTACGGCGGCTGCATTTGCTTTCTTTCTCCGATCGTCTCTCGCCCGAACCCATCATCTCCCCCCCCCCCCGTCTCCCGCTCCCTCTCGCTATCCAGAGTCTCTCTCATTGCGCTCCCCGGCTCCTTTTGCAGCGTCTGCCTCGATTTGCATCATTCTTCGGTGTGCGGTGTCAGCTCCGGCCTCCTGATCAAAATCCTAGCAGCTGATGACTGCTTTCATCCCCACATTTAGCTGCCCCCCTCTCCCCCCCTCCCCTCCTCCGTGCATCCGTGTATATCTGCCTCCCGGTTTCCCACAGTTCTTTGCTGGTGCGGGAGCGGTGCCCGCCTGAGTCTGCTGGTCTGTCTGCTGCGTCGGTCTGTTTGTTGTTTTGTTGATGGGGATCGGCGAACAGATGGCGCGCTGTGTTTCCCTCCTGCAGAGTGTGAGGGCTACAATGTGCAGCATCATGCAAGTTGGGTTTTATTGCAGAAACAACGACCATAATAGATCTCTCCTACATTGTGCGTTCCATCAGCACGGATAAATACCACTGTATCATGATCTATGCATCTTGTCTCTGTACCGTGGAACAGTTTATCCTCATATTGCTTAATTTTATTTGCTGTATATTTAATACTCATAATGCTCAAGTTTTCTCAACACATTAAAGCTGTAAGATTGAAAGGATTGTCCTCGACTGTTCTCGATGGATAACTGGTGAATTATTAAGAGCTTCGTTAAGGGACCTCTTTGTGCTATAGTACTCTGAGATCCGCAGTCGTTTGACAGCTCCAGTGTTCTGTAGAGATTATGGGCTTCAGCAAAACTCCCTGGGCAACGCTGCTGCTGCTGCTGCTGCTAGAAATATATTTGTAGGAAACTAGCATGGGTTCAAGCATGTAGGCAGGACATCCCCCCGGGAGAGCGAGTGGGGCTTAGATGATAACTCTCAAGAGGCCCCTCTCGCTAAAATATTAACAAGGTGGATGAATTCATTTCACTTAAAAGACTGAATTTAATTTCCCGCCAACCAGTGTTGCCACTGATACCGCCGAAAGCACGTGAATGACAGTGATCGGTCCGATTTGGGTAACGTCCGTGCAGCGGCGAGTTGTGCCACTCGGCGCAGCGGAGGTGCATTTTTAAACTGCTAATGAATCAGTTGTGTTTTCGGGGGCCAGCGCCAGCCAGGCACTCAGAAGCCGAGATTAAAACTCTGCTCTTGCTAATCATAACAAAAGCCGTGGGATTAGTCATTGGAGATAGAGTCAAGGTCCTTGCCCACACAGCTAATTGAGCTCTTATCTTGGCCCTGCCGGTAATGCTATTAATCATAAATGGCATGTCATGTTCGTGGAGGAAAAAAAAAAAAAAAAGAAGTGCAGAAGCTCCATAAGCTCGTGAAGTGCACAGGGCTTTGTTTTCAGAAGCCCATGCAGAGGCTTGAGGATACCGTGTGTCGATTAGCATAGCGGGGCGTTCCGTCGCTTTGCTCGGACTTTGGTCCAAAAACGGTAACGCAAAACACGCCGTGAGTTGTTGCGCCTCTTCATGATCACATTTGTGCTCAATTCATCGCGGCGCAAACCTCCTGTCTTGCTTTCTGCTGGCAGGTGAGACTCATGATAATCTTTTGGGAGCATGATTTGTTGCTCGCGGTCAGACACAGAGCCTCTATTTTCTCGTGCATTCTACTTTACCAGAGGCGGTTTACCATAGATATAGCCGACAAAAGTGGAGGAGCGAACATGATCTATTGTTAACCACTTCAGTTGCTGCACAGCTATTTCTGGATGCCCTGTAGAAATGCGCTGGTGTACCTGCGGAGCTACGTCTACTGCAGCTAACGCTCGCTGCGTTCTGCCCCGGAGCTATTTCCCCTCTTCTGGAAAACATGTGTGTCTAACCACGCACTGTTGTCTCGTGACCTTTGATTGAGCAGATTTTCCCCAGGAGACAGCAAAATGATCGTCTTTTGTGCTCCCGTTTGACACCATGCATAACGTTAATTGCCCAGGCCATGATGGGGGTCTATGAGGAGGCTCTAAAACGGGAGCGTGGACGAGTAAATTAGCATGACAGTGGCGGGTGGCAGCGTTGGGACTAAAGGGGGGGGGGGGGTTACGAGCTCAGCAGAATGATTGAAATCCCAGCTGTCAGGTGATGGCTGCTCAGGTGATGCGGCGTAACGCCGGCGCCTCTCTCAGCAGAATGCAGACGCGTAGAGACGAATTTAAAGGTTTTCAAATGAGAGGGGACCAAGAGGGATTTCGTCAAGCGCTCGTCTGCGTCTTTCTCGTTTCTTGTCAGGGTCACGTGTGGCCGGCAAACACACATGCATAATGTGAAGAGCCACATGCACAGTTCAAACCACCAGCTATTCTAAATGTATCACATGGATGGAAGGGTACACATCCTGCCGTGTACATTCACGCTAACAAACGTTCAAAGGATGTTGAGTAATAAAGCAACTTAAAAAGACATGACGGCTTCTTACAACCAGTCCCTTTGCACACGTCCATGCCGAGTGAGTTACATGTTCGATGTATGAGCATAGACCAGCAGTGGACAATTAAGAAAACAAAAGTCTTTAAAAATGTGGAAGCATGTTCGTGTTTTACATTAAAAGTGCATTTAGCTTGTACCATGTTAGTACTGGATCTAAGTGAGGAATCTCCAGTTTGATATTTTATTCGTATGTGATGCATTGTTTTAGATGAAACTACAAGATTGATATGTAAAATAGCTCAACCTAAAACAACTGACATGTAGCTCACACTGTACGGAATCAGTAATAACAAACTAACATATATTACAAATTTATATCAAGTTTTTTTTTTTTTTACTGTTCCAGTTATTTTTACATTTAAAATCTGCGTTTTGATTTAAGATGAGACGATACAGGTACACTGAGTACAAATGTGATGGATATCACCGTGAAACTAACCCCAGCTGATCGCTTATGTTAAGACGTTAAGATGTTAAGACAATTACCTTTTTTTTTCAGTGTTCTGAAATGTTGTTTGAATATGCTAATGAGGCATGATGTAATGCTAACTTTTGCTGAATTTAGGATACAGATTTTACATACAGAAATAGACAAAGTAGCCAAATAAATATCTACCTGAGGTGTCTTTTCTTAACTAAAGACCCTGATATTGGTAAAATAACTGCAATGATGGTGGTGGCATTGGCTCATTGGAACATGATGTGAGTTGCACATTTAAACACAAGAAGACATTTTTTTTTTTTTAAAGCTGATGTTTTTTTTTGTACATGAATAAGAAACCTTGTCAGTAACCTGCTAAATTCAAAAAGAGTGAAGATTTATTGTCATTTTGTTGAGGGTATAATTCACTTCTTTAAATGTTGTGTTCTGTAATTAAGATACAGGATATCTTTAGTTTTTTGAGTTTTCATTCATTTTGCCCACACGTGTTGTATGAATTAAGACTTATGTGACATTTTCTTCCTGAAATTGACGGGAAACATGCTTTTCTCTTCTTTTTTCAACATTCAAAAACACTTCAAACGTGTTGTTAACCCACTCTACTAGACTACTAGTTAGGTTTTTTAATTCGCCCATATAAGGTATTGTGTTGCATTGTGCAGAGTGTTAAGTCTTAATCAGTAGGGCATGGATGGACCAAAAGTGCCATTAAAAGCACTGTAACGCTTTTGTATTATTCAGACATATCAGCCCCATTAGCACAAGCACTAGGAATGGAATTCATTTTACAAGCCACCGAGAGCTTACAAGCTGGAGCTCCGGGGAGAAAGGAACAGCTGAAGGATGCAGTTTAAAAATACCAGATTGTTTTTCTCCAGGGCTGGAATGACTCATTACCCATGCAGCAAAGCGGGGAGGCTTGTCAGTTGGGTCGTCCCACAGTACAGTGACGCGCAAATTGCGCCAGCGCATCACTTGCGTTGCTACAGTCGTTTTGGGACGGTGACAACAACGGTTATGCACACGTGCACGTGTACACAACGTATCGCATGCAGACACCTGTGTTGGAATCCAGGGAAGGGATGTGTGCAGACGGCGGGGGGGGGGGGTTGTTTTCCGGGGAAGGAGGGTAAAGTCCCAGATGGTGGCCATATGCTGACGTGTTTATCCCTTCTTCTTCGTCTCGTGGCTCACTTGTTCAGAAGTGAGGGTTGTTGGGAGATAGCCTGACCGGCCTCAGCGCCCAGATACTGCCGCGCCTCTGTGACGACTTGCCGCTATTGGATCTTTACTCCGGTCGTATCTGATGGCCGCTCCGCCCGTGAGGTTCTTGTGAAACCGGCTCTGACGCGCCACCAGCTCTCCTATCTCTCTGGATGCAGCCCAAGGAGGTGCGAGGGAGATGTTGAAGGGGTTGGAAGGGCGTATTGGGGCGGGGGGGGGGGGGGGGGGGGTGCACGGTGGCATGGCACTCGGCCTTGCATCATGCCTCGCTTGGGAGATAAAGGGCAGGAATGATGACTTCCCAGCTTGAACTGAGCTTTGGGCCAGAGTTCGACCTTTCCAGTGAAAAAGGTGACTGATCCGTGGAGGCATCTGATGTAAAGAACTGCCCTTATCAGGCCGACGAGGGAGGAAGAGGAGGAGATAGCGGACAGGATTGTCTGAGGAAATTGAACTGATTCTGGGCTCGACCGGGCGGGAATGTTCCTGATGTCTTTCAGTCTACATCCCCTCCTTTTCTTTTGTTCTATCCTTTCCTCCCTCTATCCTTCTTATCTGAGCTCCCCTGTAGAAAAATCCATTTTCCTGCAGTAGGCCTCTTTGTCAGCGCAGGGCGCGGCGGTACTGAGGCGGGTGGTAAATAATGCACGAGTCTTTTTCCTTTTATTCTTCCAAAGGAGGGAGCGCTCACTAAGACCCTCTCTGAAGTGGGCTTATTAAACCAACCCGGCCGCAGCTGCTGCTGCTGCTGCTATTCCTTTTATTGGGGGGGGGGGGGCGGCAAGGTGTGGAAGAAGTAAGAATGTCCCTTGCTTTAAAGCTCCCAAAGTCAATAAGTGTGCCCTTGCTGTGGCGCACTGCGTAGATCCTGCAGTCACTTTGTGCCTGATCCAGAAATATGCAGAAGGACAACGTTGCCGACTTGCTGATGGTTTGTCAGACGTTTACTTTCCCTTATAGGTTTTTGTTCTGAAAAAGACGAGCAGAGGGCCATCATCTTCCGGACAGGATTCAATGGTCGATAAAATTCAAGTTGGGAAAGCTCGCTAACTTTTCTTGACAGCGCCGGTAGCAGCGCTGTAACCTTAACATGGGAATGATGACTTCTTCTGGCATGTCCTCTTTTTGGCTTTCCCTTCCTTACCTGAGTATCACCATCTTTTACCTCATTCTATTTTTCATCCTTTTTTTCCCCCCATTTCTTCTACAAATAAAAGATTTCACTTTTTTTATTTACCTCTTATTTTCACCCAATTCTGTAACTCCACTCCAGCGGTGTTTCAGCTTCAGTCAAGGTTGTCATTTCTCTTTAAAACATAGAAAGTAAAGACCTTCTAGTGTGCTTGAAGGTCTCTATTCTCAGCCGCGCTTTAATATATACAGTAAATACTGTATATATGAGTCAACAGAGGCCGGCCAAATTCAGAAGCTGCAGTTTTCACATGCTTTGGGTTTAAGCGGAAGGTCTGGGATAGAGAATGAATCAGATGGATGCGGAGGCATGTGTGAGATCCTATACCTCACCGATGTCAAAAATCCACCTACATACGCTCACGGAGAGCATTGTAGCCTCCACAAATATTTACCGGGTTTTCCATTGCGCAACAAATCCCAACATATCCTCTTGACAGCACTATTTTGAAAAAAAAAAAAAAAAGACCTGTACGAAATTCGATGTGATGGGAGCAAAACACTGATGAGCACACTGCTCTTGTTAGAGGGCAGCACAGCAGAAGTAGGCCTCTTGTTATTGGCCCTAATACAATTCGCTTGCAGGAACTGACTCAAAAGATGAAAGGAAGGGAGAGGTTTGTCTTTTTCAGGTCAACATGCCTCCAGGGCTGCCTACACATCCAAAATAGATGGATCTACAAGGAAGCTGGGCAGAATTAGTTAACGCTTGCACAATGATCTACCTAATTTATTTATTTATTTGATTCTTTTTTTTTCATTTTCTGCTAGTTTTTCATTTCTTCCAGATGCTTGTGGGCACATTGCGTCTCTGAATTCCCTCCACTGCGTGTCTGACGAGTAAGGCAC
Organism: Cebidichthys violaceus; assembly: GCF_023349555.1. NCBI lineage: Eukaryota > Metazoa > Chordata > Actinopteri > Perciformes > Stichaeidae > Cebidichthys > Cebidichthys violaceus. The sequence continues at coordinate 4,023,390 of NW_027176439.1, forward strand.
CGGGAGCGAAAAAGGAATTAACAAGTCGTTGTTTAAGATAACGGATAACTAATGGCGACCATACGAGGCGGCGCTTGAGAGCATGCGTCGTGTGAGACGCAGCGCTTGAATATGCCGTCAATGTGAGTTAGGATTAAACACGTTGACGTTCCGATGTGATGAATTAGACCATGTAAATACCGCCCCAACAGCAAAGCCGGTCGGTCCCCTCAAAGTGCAAAGTGGGCGGCCCACCTTCTCCGGGTGATCTGCCTCATTCATCTTTCACGTCATTCAGTTTACATTTGTAAAAGTGTGAAAAATGACAGTTAAAAACCTACTAGGTACAAAAACTACAAAACTCTTTGTAGACTACAAAATGTTACTAAATGACTACAAAACGGATCTATTGCTGAAATCACTATTTATCCTTAAAGACGTTAGCCAAAAATACATTGGTGCAACAAATTTGTCTTTTCTTCGTTAATCAAACTTGCCCGTAAACACATCAATGACAAAATGTTGATGTTTCAAGTTCAAGTCCAATATTATTCACTCTCCTTTTACCCCTATTTTGCTCTCCGCCAAATGCGGATGATTGAGCATTTCTGTTTGAAGCTGGGTTGGGCAAAATTGGAGAAAAGAGTAAGCTCGATTTTCAAAAGTATCCAAACCAACATCCCAGTGTTGCCAAATCTTTTCCAATGAGTAGCTAGCAGCACTTGCTCCAAACGTCCCTACAGTCAATCCAGCAAGAAAGTCGTCAAGTCGGCAACACCGACAGCCCGTCCTTTCAGGCCTCCCTCCAAAAAGTTACTCCCCCTCAAATTAATATTATGAATGTAAACATATCATAATGAATGTATGCATACCGACACGGCTATTGTTAGTACTAACAGCTGTCTAGTGAGCAGCTTGTGGAAGACTCCGGTGTCACACAATCAGGGCACGGGCAAAATATGAATAATAAATATATTAAATACATTTAAGTCAGCAGCCTACTAATGTAGTGACAGCTCACCTTTTCTACTTTCTCCATTTTAGGACAGATTTATTTATTTTTCTCCCCCAATCTGATTGATTTTTTTATTTTTTTTTCTCCCCCAATCCGATTAAATTCAAAATGTCAGGAATAACTTCCATTTTTAATTGCATGTGTGCATAATCAGGGTAGCAGATGCAATGGTGTGCTCTCAACTCTTCAGAAGCATATGGATCTGTGTGTGTGTGTGTGTGTGTGTGTGTGTGTGTGTGTGTGTGTGTGTGTGTGTGTGTGTGTGTGTGTGTGTGTGTGTGTGTGTGTGTGTGTGTGTGTGTTTGCGTGTGATGACATATGGCCATAGCATGCACCGTATCCCCCTCAGTGAAGATGAGGTCTGTGATGTTTGCAGTTCTTTGAAGCCGTGTCTTGGTGGGCTCGCCCCTGCGTCAGCCTTGAGGTGACACACTAGCGGACGGTCTGCATAGTCAGCCGTCCCAATCCAGCAGAGTGCGATATTGCGAAACTGGAGAAGACTTAGAAAGGTTAGATGACACATTATGGCAGTAAAAAAGGGTGTCAATAATGGTTTGTCTTGAAGGATTCTCAGGCACATTTGCGCCGCCTCTCGCCTCAGGCAGTGGCTCTACCTGTATCATTCATTGCCTTTTTCGCACTAATGAGAAATCTGCCCACTCAAAATACCACCGCGTGACCTTGGAATGACTAACGCGTGTGCCTGCAATTGTTTCTGTCCTGGTTACAAGGGTTTTGCAAGGTTAAGTAGCTCGTCCACATCGAGGACAAAGCAGCAAAAAGGTGCTGGCAATTTAGAAATCCATTTTGGTTTCCTCTACAGCTACATTTTCCGACACAGCAATTCTCCAAAACCAACTAAACTGATTACTCACAGAGTGACTTTGGTTTAATCTATCCTGGTCAAAGATTAAGTGCTCGTTTGATGTATTTTTTCCCCAATTGTAACTCACACAAACACAACACTTCATCCGGACCTGGTTTCTCTTCGAAGAGCACAAGTGTCAGTCTAAGAGGGCCGCGGCCGAAACACGGGAATTTTGCAGTAATGAAGCTGTCAGAAAGATGTGGAGTGGATAATGTTTGCACCCGCTTCACTTCCAGGCCTGGAAAAACAGAATAGACCATTCTTTGAGAGCTCAACTATATACGCCTGCAGCAAAGACAGGCTACAATGACATCAAACTGCGTAACCACTCATTACAGCGTGTTCTCTGCCAGACCACCTCAACGGGTTTTTTTTTTTCCTCTCATCTTCACATGCCCAAATACGAGGCAGCCTGTGGGGGCTGTCGCCGCTGTCTCCCTCTCCAGCTGACACTTCACATGGAGGAGGTGACAGCATTATCTGAAGCTATCATCCAATATTTACTGGAGCCATTATCCTTTTTAGATAATACAGCAGTGATTCATTAGGCCTCGTGTGCTTTGGTGCCAGTGCAGTGCATTATCTGTGAGGGTTCGCAATCCTCACCAATTCCGATTTTTTTTTTTTTGACACGAGAGCCCCAGAACTGCGTGAGAGACCCGTTTTTGGGGGCGGTGAATCATGTTCTGTTTTTCAGAACCACTGACATTGAAAGAGCTCATTCAAAATACGATACACCCCTTCTTCTCAGAGTCATGACTACCTGATACACATACTGCTGGTATCAACGCCACTTATTCGATTCAGTGATACTGACTCCAGTGCAAAGAAGAAATGGTGTTCAGTTATTGTCCAGTGTACCGGCGAATGTTAAAGTCACAGATTTACAAGACTTCTGCGCACAAGTAGGATACAAAAACAATGGAAAAAGGGAGTCAAGTGAGGCGAGGAACAAAGGGTTGGTGCTAAATCATAAAACAAAACAAGCTTACCAACCCATCGTATTTAGGCTGACTACTACAGCAAACAACGGCTGAAAGCAACAAAATGAAAGCCATATCCGGTAGCATCAGTCTTACCTGAATCAAACACACAACCAGCCATAAGCCCTGGTGTTCACTCGGCAATCAAACACACTCTAAACCTTCTGCCCGGATCCCAACCACCGAACATGTGCCTCTTACGAGTTAACCCTTTGAACACACACGTGAAAGAGCTGAGTTAACGTCAAAGTTAACCATCACACAGGTTAACGGCACAACACAGAGATGCAGAGGGGGACTGCTCAGTTGCCGCCGACATTTCCAACAAAAGGGGGCTTTTATCAGTTCGGGCGGCGTTATCAGACAAGGCTGGTGATTGGTGGCTGGAACCGGAGACGAAGAAAGGGGGAGGGGTCAGTCAGAGACGGGGAAAGACACACAAGTGGGACGGCCGAAGTGGTCGGCCGGGTTGGATGACGTGTTGACTAGCCTTAATTGAGGGGGAAATACGCTACAATGGTGTCACATGACAACATGACAATTAAAGTAGCCCAACCTATCCTGTAAATACCCATATATGGCACAACTATGTAAGACAGCATGAAATATAGGACAGAGCACATTCAGCTTAGAGTTCAGTCAAATCAATTGGTTGGGGTACTCCCAACTGATAGCATGCTGCTCCGTCGTTTTTGTGTATTTCTTTGTAGAATCGATTTTCACACAAATCCTCTTAAGTACTTGAGGGGATGACACTTCCTGTTTTAAACCAAAAAGAAACGGATGCCTCCTAAAACGTTGTTAACACCTGTGCTAAAGTCTGCCTAGAGCTAAGCAACACACAAGACGCACGGGGGCATGTACTGCTGCAGCTACTGTTCCCTCATTTATTTTCTCTCCAGCCATGTGTAGATAAGACAAAGCCTTATACACTCTGTTAAGCAAAAATGCTTGGCTGCACTACTGGCAGCTCGCATGCCACAACACCCTAAAGTAGGGCATTCATTTCCGCTACTCTGTGGCCTAAAGAGTGCATCTGGACACCCCCACACTCTCATGCTCGGCGGAAGCCCGCATTATTTTCAGTTTACGATACTTGAATATTGCATTTTGCATGGTCTCGCATGGTAAAATTGCCCATGTCTGTGACATGTGGAGGCGGGCACAAAGCTGGATTTGAGCCATTCTGCAAAACCTCACGGGTAGACTTGACTCCCAACGCCTTCTGTGGAACATTTCACAGTGAGCTGTAGCAGCACTGAGGGCGACTTGGTTTGCTGCCAACTATACAATAGAGTCGTGAGGGATGTGCCATTTTTGCCCCCTAATCCAGTGGCGCTTTGCCACCACGCGACAATTAATCCTCTGTAGTGGCATTTAAGCATACCTAACTCTACTTCGGCTATCTTTAAAGGCAACAAAGAAGAAAAAGCGTTGTCATTTTAGCAACTAAGTTGATTGATAATTGTAGGAGTGCTGCTCATACGTATATACAGTCAGAGGTGTAAGTATTATCCATCCTTTTTAGGGACACCAACTGTACTACACAGACTGTGAAAAACAGCTGAGCAATGATTTCCGCGGCTCTGGAGGAGCTTTGTCATGTCTGAGAAGTTTTTTTCATGTTGCAACGCATGGAGTATTTTAACCTCGGCTTATAGACTACAAATGTGTATCAGAAAGCCTGTAATTCAAACAGTCATTGGGTTTTAAAGATATGGACATTAACCATCCTTTAGTAGAGCACTCCTGCCTGGTGATCAATTTGCACTATGCAGTTGTGGGATCAATCGTTTTTGGATCTTCTGCAGTCCCCCACTGCAAATTTGATAGACGTGTTATACTCTTTAGCAATACCACTCCATTAAAAATGTCTCCTATGTAGGCAGAATGTCAATGTTGTCAGTGAATTAATGTGCAAGCAGCCTAGTAATGTTAAAGCTGGTTAAGGTGGAGTTGATTTAATCTTGTAGGTGAATTTTATCCTTTATAATGAGTTAATTCCATCATTAAAAAAAAATCAAAAATGTAATCTTTGTATCTTAGTATGGGTACCTGAGTAAATGTATTTTATCAAGTTATTTTCCACCAGTGTGGACAGCAACAACAGTTTGTAAGTGATGAGCACAACGCAGTCTTGACTGATGTCCCGCTGAGTGAGCAGCTTGGAGGTCAGTGCATCACTCAAGGGTCGATGGTAATTTGATGTCAGTTGTTGAAAGGGAGAACTCTTCACTTCCACTTTCGCTTTCAATTGTTCGGCAGTCAAGGGGGGATTCGATCCGACAGCCCCCTGATTGCGAGCTCATTCTCTCTGTGTCACGATATTTCCAGCCCTCTGCATTTCTCTCAGACAAGTAGACTCTCCCATGCAACGTGCCTCAGGTGGACTCGGAAGGGGTATAACGTGCCCTCTGGGCTGCCCTTCCAGTGGAGAAAACATTATAAAGTGCGCTCTTGGCTGCCCTTCCAGTGTTGAAAATATAATGAAGTGCTCTCAAGTGTGCCCTTCCAGTGGAGAAAACAAGATGAAATGCCTTCTAGGGAAAACTGTCAGTGGAGAAAACGTGGTAAAATGATCTCTAAGGTATACTTTCAGTGGAGAAAACGTGATAAAATAATCTCTAGGGTACACTTTCAGTGGAGAAAACATGAAGAAGTGATTTCTAAAGTACACTTTCAGTGAAGAAAACATGATAAAATGATCTCTAGGGTATACTTTCAGTGGAGAAAATGTGATGAAGTGATCTCTAAGGTATACTTTCAGTGGAGAAAACGTGATAAAATAATCTCTAGGGTACACTTTCAGTGGAGAAAACATGAAGTGATTTCTAAAGTACACTTTCAGTGGAGAAAACGTGATGAAGTGGACTCCACCATATGCAGCTGGTGTCCTTTTCATTTGTTTCACCTCTGCCCCTCAGAGTCCACCACCGCTTTGTGCACACATGTTCACATATATGCATACAGATCAACACAGACCCTCTTTTTCCAAACACACACAGTGGCCTGGCTCTGGTTTTCCTTCTGCCTGCCGACCTCCGGTTCCCTCAGTTATTCATGAGCCATCTGCTTGGGCAAGTGCTGTGTCAGATGTGTGTCAAACAGGACCTCATCTGTCCCCCCTGTTCGTCTTCTAATTGTGTCCTCGTCTGCATACTGAAGCCGCCACTGATGCGGCTGCAACACGCCACGGTTAGCCAAGGGACTCCAGCTTTACTCTCTGGTCCATCATGTCCTAAATAACCAGTTTGATCTGATGTTTGCATCTTTATTTAAGATCATAGCATCTGGTTCATCAATGTTGTAAGGGAAAGCACCAATCTGGTTTTGGTTGCTTGTGTGTGTTTGTTGTGAGTGTGTGCGATTTTTATAGGAAGTGGGTTGAAGAGGACTCATGTTTCAGTTGAGCTACAAAAACAGGCAACTTTTTCAGTAACAAACGAGAATGATGTCGTAGCAGCTAAGACGCCAATAGGAATCGCAATTAGACATGATTTAGGTTGAAAAAGTGAAGAAATGTAACTTGAACTTGAAGTAAGACTAATTGTGTTGAAACCTGAGTAACAGAAGAAAAGTAGCTCTTTTGAACCCAGTGACAGGGTGAATGTGTTAGCCATAAAAGGGCCAATGTGGCCTTCTGATCACAGCCTTTTTCCATATGAATATGCCCTACCAACCAATCCCTCTGCAATGCTCTGAAGAAGACCATTTATTCCCTTTAATACAACTTTTTCACTTGGGCTATACGGTAAAAGATGTTCAAAGCAAACTTAAATGGAATATTCTCCCGGTCTACCATGACAGTGTAACTGTAGGCAACTCTGTAACTCATCTTTCAAAAGAAGTGCTTGATCAGAAAGTCTACCGGAGTGGAAATAGAAGCACTGCTTTTGGAATGTACTCAAAAAAGTAGATAATAAGGTAGTCATTTACAATCACAAGGTTGCATGTGGCTTTACATCCAGGAAGGCTTTAATCAAAGCTGGATTCAGGAGTTGAAAACACAAATGTGTGTCCAGCAGCCAGCGGGAAGTGTTTTAATGAGCACAAGGCAACATTCAACAAAGTCCAACGTATCAGTTATTACAGTTTACCCCCCTTACCCCCCTAATTCACCCCCCTTAATAAGTCACTTTCCACCAATCAGATCAGTTGGCCGAATCACATAAACAAAGCATCCCTGGTTTCTAATACGGGCCTTGCACAATACCTAGTTTGTTCATGCAAAAACATGTTGACAGGATGTTCGGCTCGTTTGCCGGGAAATGTTTGGGAATTTCCAGTCTCCAGCATTCTTCACTCTAAGGCTGCTGGCACCCATACTTTCTAAGAAACATCTGTTTATTCAACTGGGTTGAGATATCAGGATCAGAACATGTTTTCAGTTATATGATGATTTTCTTCAACACTTTCAGTTTTTTTTTTTTTTTTTACAATGAATCAATCCCACCTATCTGAGAAAAAGCCCTGAAGAAATATACACAATTTTAAACTAATCATAATCATGCCTGGGCCTGAATGGAAACTTGCAGATGTTGATTAGAGAGTGATTAAGGAGAATTTGTTTTTAACTAATTGCTTTGTGCCCGGTTTAAAATGGTGTAGCGTGGCTAGAAGTCAGGGCGATTTTTTTATTTTTTTTTCTCTTGAAAAATAGCAATGAGCACCAGAAGGGAGAGCAGAAGGAAGCGGAACAGTCAACCATTGATGACGGGCTGGAGAGAGAAAACAGAAATAAACAAATCACAGACAAAAACAGTATGATAATAAATGATACAAAAACATGCTGGAGTCCCAGTCACCTACCAAATTAATGCTGCAGTTGGAAAAGTAAGAACTAGAATCTTGGCCGCGAAACATAATGAGAAAAAGTTTAAAACATGAAAAGTAGTTATTTCCAAATAAAAAAGGACAAAAAATTTAATATTTTCTTAGTCCAAGAATGTAATCCTCACATTTGGGTGTTGACTCCTCATGAGAAGTTTGTGGGTTTCCAAGTCTCCACGAACCAAGTTATTGCCTTTTTATTATTCTCAGTTCGCATTCCTTTCTAGCTGCATCGGCTGTGCTAAAATTGGGCCTCATACAACTGTCAGTTTCTCTAAGTTATTCCTTTCAACATGATATAAAAACAATTTATGTATGCATGGATGGATTCACACTAGATACATGACCTTAGCGAGAGGATCATGAATATAATAAATGCAGGCCCGCCTCTGAGCAACACAATAATGTATGATTTCAGAAAGGGGCCAGGAGGTCCCTCTGGAGAACTGTTGTGATTCATCTCTGACAGAGACATCACTTCCACTCTGGGCCAAGGGGATAAGACTGTCATGTTTGCCATCCCTGCCCAATCCCAAGCCCTTCAAAGTAAAGCCACCGTGATGAATCGGAGAGAGGCCCTCTGAATGCGCTGTCCCAACATGCCCTGTGTGTTCATTGCGGCTTTCGGTGCAGGAGGAGGGCTTTGAATGTGTGTTGTATTTTCACAATAAAACAAAAAAGGAACGCTCAGAGTACGCTCAGAGCTCCAAACATTCCAGGAACACATGCAAATGAGCGAGGAGTCTGGCGAAGTGATGCACTCGTACAATAAGTAAACAAAGCCGTCTGTGCCCACTCATTCCACTCCTGTGGGCATCGTTCTGTTTTTGCTACTGAATGTAGTATCCTCTAGCTGCTTCTAGAGAACCGATAGCAGTATTTCTTTCCAGAAGTTGCAGTTAGCAACTCAGTTAGTTATTATTTAGAATGCAATTCTTCTGGGTGAGTTGTTTAGGAAGGACAAAGCAGGCTTCATTGCAGGTCTTTCAGATCATCATGCCTTAAGCTAGCCAAAATAAAAGCTTCACTTTCACAATCCAAGCGAATGCCAATATCCTATATTTTTGGGTAAAAGGCCGATATCAGCCCAATATATTGTCCTGACTATGGGCGTCCTCGGCAGCATCACAGGATGTTGGAGAATTTGTTTTGACAGACGTTCAATTTGTCAAGCATGGAAGCAGCGTCGCTAACGGAACACTGGTCGCCCGCAATTCCATAACCTGCCATACATTTGTCAGGCTCCTATTGTAAATAGAAGTGTTTGTCTCGGAGGAGAGGGAGGGGTTGGGGGGGGGGGGGGGGGGGGGGAGGGGTTGATGCGATGCACTTTACTCAAAGCTGAAGGGGCCACAGTGTCAGTCGGGAGGAAACAAAGAGGCTTGTCTGCTCTTAAACAGAGTGATGATTGCTACTGTACTATAATATAGCTCTCAGAAGAAAAGGCCACCGGCAGGGTCTGAAACAGGAAGGCAGAGCTCCGAGCCATGTTTTGACACAGCAAGATAGGAGGAGATTAAGTGTTGAAACCAAAGCTGGAAGAAGACGATAAGGAATGGATTTTTTTTTTTTGTGCAACCAAAACGCTGTTGCTGTATTTTAAGCAATTTAAGTTTGTGTCAACAAACAGCTAAACATGAATCCCTCGTTGCGTAATCTTTGCAACGATTTAGATTTGGGGCAAAGACAAGAAAGTAGTGATGACGATTAAAAAAAAAAAAAAAAAAAGAAGGTGGAAGACCAACATTGTTGACCCATCAGTGATGTGAACACAGCTCTCACATCAGCTGGACATAGATGCAAATCTCTGGAGTGGAAGGTGAGAGGTGTAACTGAAGTCACGCAGGGGTTATTCGGAAAATGTGTTCATGAAAGAGCGACATATCGCTAAGATTTCAAGCATATGTTTGCAACAGTTGGTAATGCAATCAGTGCGATGCAGATGAGACGATGCCGTTAGTGAGGAAAAAAAATAATTGGGATGGAGTTAATGACATTGTGGGGGCCCACGCTGTCGCTCAACAGATGCTAACAAAGACGAGACGTATATATAGCAGAGAGGTGAGGGAACCTGGCTTTGACATGCAACGCGTGGGTGGAAATAGCCTGTTAATGAATAGACAGCAGAGGGGGGGGTAAAAATGAAGACGGCAGAGGAGATACACGAAGCGTGCTGTGCGATAAAATATGGCTATTGTTAGGCAGTGCTGAGGGAAAAGTGCTGCGATGCAGAAAGAGTGGAAAGTCTTGACAGCTTTCCGGTGGCAGTCTGACGGCTGAGCAGGGAGATTGGAAGGAAAGTGCAGCAGAGGGCTGCTGTCAGGCCACACCAGAGCTCCGTTTAACAAGGTCCAGAGATGAGCTGCACCACAACACACTGCAGGGGAATGAGAAGAGGGGGGGGGGGGGATGGAGGGGAGGGCTGACTAAGGCTCATGCATTTTCCAGAGCCTCGCTACCTGTCAAACCTTGCGAGCCTGGGATTCCTCACATGTGCATGGGAGCAGAGATTGGAAATCCTCTGTAAGGACAGCAGCTGAAACGGATTGACGGCGTACCTGCCATTATATGCTGCTCCGAGACATGCCCGTGACACTTTGACACCATCATCCCTCCGTGAAGGGGACTGTGAGCGCCAATAGATGCACTCCCTTTTCACCTTAACCGCACACCACAACGGTGTAGTGTCAGAAGTGATCATTCGCATGTGATAATAATCCAGCCCGGTTTCACTTATCCCGGCTCTGTGTCGCGAGCTGATCCGCGGCAGAGGACAAGCAGAAATAATTAATGCGAGCAAATGCAGAATATGCCTTATTTTAAAAACACGGATGCCTTCGGGGCAAACGCGTTCAAGGATCTTTACAAGCCTTGCCCAGAGTGCTACCACACCTCATCTCATCTTCCTGCTGCGCTTAGAAAAACAGTCAAGGCTGCGCAACGGGAACTTTTGTGGGGCCTCCGTGGCCCTCTTTCCGCCTTGGCCCCCGGGCATCAATCTCTTAGCCTGGCATGAAAGCTTATCTCCCAGCGTCAGGCTAAATGTCAACCTCAGGAACGCTGAAACACCATTAGTTATGTCCGCCCTATTAGAGCGAGCTAATTCCACATAAAAGCCACCCACCCAATTTGAAGTGAGTCAGCCTTCCCTTGACTCTCTTCAGCTGTTTAGGTCCTCACGTCAGCAGAGGCAGAAGGGGGGGGGGGGGGGGGGGGGGGGGGATGTGTCCCCACACCCAAATAACATCACCATTGAAAACATTTTTTTATGTTCAGCATATTATTACAGAATAGGGAATCCTAAACGTAACATAAAAATGTTTGGGATTTTGTCGGTGACGGGATTTTATGGTGTGTTCAGTGTCATTGGCCTACATTGTGCATATTGGATACTGCTTATACATCCTAATGTTTTCAAAAATACATCCATTTGAATATAAAATATATATAAAAACAGCCATCATGCTCCATTTCAGAATGATTCTCAAGTTGTGTTGTCTGATTAGAATGCACTGTGTAGTTTCAAGGGGTCCATGCATATTGCATCCTGACCTTAATTCGTCTATTTCCACAGATTTTTGCCACTTTTAATAGCACTGTGATTTGTAATATCTATGCACTTTATTTTCCAACCCACTGATGTGTGTTTCTTTGTCTCCGTAGGGGGGCGACTCCTGTTTCTGGTGATGTGGCTGAACCTCGTGCCTCAAACTGTCAGCTGCCCTGCCAAGTGTGTGTGCTACAGCGAGCCCAGGCCCACTGTGGCCTGCCAACAACAAGGACTGTTTTCCATCCCTACTGAGATCCCCGTGCGGAGCCAGCGGATATTCCTCCAGAGCAACAAGCTGACGGTGGTGAGGTCCACCAGCTTCAGCTCTTGCCACAATCTTACAGTTCTCTGGCTCTACTCCAACAACATCAGCTACATCGAGGCTGGAGCCTTTTACGGCTTGGAAAGGCTGGAGGAACTGGACATTGGTGACAACAGCAACCTCCGCACCATCAGCCCTACAGCCTTCCGGGGCTTAACTAAGCTGCACACCCTCCACCTGCACAGGTGTGGCCTGTCAGAGCTCCCTGTCGGGGTTTTCAGAGGAATGTTCTCCCTACAGTACCTTTACCTGCAGGACAATAACATTCTCACCCTGCATGATGACACCTTTCTAGATCTTGCCAACCTCACCTATCTCTATCTGCACAATAACAAGATCAAGATAGTAACAGACAACATGTTTCGAGGCTTAATCAATCTGGATCGGCTGCTGATACACCAGAACCGGGTTATCTATGTCCAACCTAGGGCTTTTAGTGATCTCGGTAAGCTCAAATCTCTGTTCTTGTTCTTCAACAATCTCACCGTCTTGACGGGAGAGACCATGGACGAGCTGGTGTCTCTCCAGTATTTGCGTTTAAACGGCAACCAGTGGATCTGCGACTGCCGGGCGAGAACCTTGTGGGACTGGTTCAAACGTTTCAAAGGTTCGAGCTCTGAGTTGGAGTGCGATGTTCCTCAGTTCCTGGCAGGAAAGGACTTGAAGCGACTGAAAAGTGAAGACTTGGAGGGGTGTGTGGAAACGCCTCAAATCCAGACCAATCTCTTCAGCTCCAAGGGGCAGAGTGGGAAATTCTCTTCCACTGAAAATCCTCTCGGAGAGACCATTCCCAGGTGTTGCCTTGGAGATAACGACAAGTCCTCCATCCTGTCTGGCAAAAGCCGCCAAATCACCAACAACCCCCTTAAGGAAAAGGAGAACATGTCTAAGACTAAATATAAAGAGCCGGAACGGACGAAAAATGAGACCCAGAATAAGCAGAACGACGGACCGTTGGGAACCTTGTCCAACACCCTGGACAAGTCTTTGGAAAATCTAAACCCTGACCTTATAGACAATCTGGAGTCATCTACAGCGTCAAACAAAAAGAAAAAGAAGTGTTCCAAAAAGCCCAAATCAGACGCCCACTGCATCAAAGGCCGGGGTTCTACTTTGCAAGTGCTGCGCTTTCTCTTCATTCCCATGATCTGGATATCTCTAGCCATGTCTTAGGACTCCTAACATCACTCTGAACACAGAACTCAAGATTGTTGATGCTCATGACAATGATAACAGAAGATGCAGTGACATCGACAACAGACAGTGACTGAAAAGCAAAGGAGTCGCGTTGACCCAACGTGGGCGAGGACAGACAATGATAATGAAGACATTAAAGTACATTTAACAAAATGGATGCCTTTACAGAACACTACAGATCTAATGTATATAATGAATTGGTGCCCAAAATTGTTTGTTCTCTATGTACTTAACTGTACTGTGTCAAAGCTACACTACGGAGTCTCCTCCCTTTTTTCCTCTCAAAAGCTTTTACTGCTTAAACAGACCACCGGAAGATGAAGAAGAAAAAAAAAAAAAAGACAAAAACAAGAAAACAAATACAGGAAATCAGAGACGGAGCGCACAAAAAGAATGTTGGGTCGGTTTAATGAAGATAAACGATCTCCCCCCCATTATTTATTCAAAGTGATGCATTTGTTGGGTAATGTTATGTTTTTTATGTTCATAAAAGCAAATGTTTTACCTCCTCCCCATTTTAGTTCTATTTTCATGAAAGAAGGGGTTTATGGGTAGCATTTACCAAAAGAATGCTGCCAATTTGTTTATGGAGATTGCAATGGAACCATAGATATGCATTTTATTTTACTTGTGTACAAGTATGAATATATTATGAATAAAAGTTCTTATTTCGTAGATATTTTTTGATATTGCGTGGTATTTCCCAGTACGACTCCACCTTCTTAAATGTGAGAATATTTTGTCTTTAACGGTATTGCAAATTACATTTTTATAGGTTTTGAATTGTCGCTTGGACATGAGAAAATAATAACCCAATACATTGGGTTGCAGTAAAATTAGACATGTAAATAATCACAAAAATAATCAATAGATTAATGACAATGAAAACTAATACTTTGCTGCAGCCACAGAACCTCTAGAAAAACAGTAAAGACAATTACTGGACTTCTTCTAGCAAATGCTTGAAGATCTTAGACGTTCCATCTGCTGGTGTGCCGCTTTAAAGCTGAAGCTACTATATTCTAAGATTTAGTCAGCAAAACTGGTCTAAATGAGGACCAAAATGTGTGTGAATTTGGCAATAACAGCAGCACATATTCTGTCTCACTAACCACATTGAGAGCCAATCAACATTCCTCCTCCCAAACAGATGGTGGGCCTACTGCGACGCACTCATTGTTTTCAGGAGTGTTGGGAGTGTAATGACCGACTGCCTTGTCAAATCTGGCCCCATCCCAAACCTCAGGCGAGCAGCCTTAGTTTGTTTTCTCCTCGGCCTTTTTAGGATGTTGGCGCGACGGCGCTCGACTCATAAGACCGGCGACTCACCTGCAGTGAAATAAAGAGCGGAAATAATGAGAAAACAAAAATGACTTCTTTTCTGACATGAATTTTAAAATGTTCACCTTTACTTTCCAACCACCTATTTTCAACCTTTGATCTCATATTGGTCAAGGAAGCATATTACAATGAAATTACCAGGCCTCTGTTTTGTGCTACAATCTCCTAATGCATTCTGAAAGAGCAAACAAATCAATGAGTATGCTTTTTATATGAATTTAAAAACGCGGTCAACATCTGCCCACGAAGTACATTTACCAGTCTTAAGTGACTGCTGCATGTGCAGTATGATGATGTTGAATAAAATGCCACAGGCACCTTAGCAAAATTCAGCATATGATTGGACCTAGTTATGTATATTACAAAACACAACCACATTTCATCTAATTTTGAGTGAATTATTTAACGGTGTATGAAAACGCTGCGGGAATATTCAAAAAGTGACTCCTCACTTCACAACCCCGACATGGAAAGCAGAAGAGACCTTCAAGGCATCATAACAGGCACCGTCTTTGCTTTTTTTTTTTTTTTTTTTTTTTTTTTTTTTTTACATGGAAAATACGATGTGAAAAATCATACGTTTTTTTTTTTTAAAATGTCACATTTTCCACACAGTTGTGCTAGGGCTAGTTGCCTGTGGTGGCTCCATGCTTGGCAATGTAGACTTATATTCTCTACCGAATTAAGTCGAGATCTTGTCAACAGCCCTGGATTTATCTCGCACATAGTGACAGGATTACAAGGCAGGGTCTCCACAAATCCCTGGAGCTTTCAATTGTCGTCGATTAACCCTGGAAAGTAAGAGGACTGAAGGGGCCCTGAGAAGATATCGATCTCGAGTAGAGATCAACAGGGAAAATCAACAAGGCCCCTCCAACAGACTGCCGCTACCCTCTGCCGACACACAGGCAGCTGCAGTCTAAGAGGATCCGAGTAATTGTATCTGACTGAGTCAACCCTCTTCTGTGTATCTGCTCAGGCAACCATCAAAGCAGTACTCCCTATCTGAGTCCCATGTATATATTAAACTGCTAAAATGACTGTTGTGCACAAGAGCCTGCTACTCTTCAAGTCCAACTGCACCTCTACTGTAGTGGTGAAAAGCTCCGGAGGAAGGCTAGTAAGTGACCCTTGAGTTCAAACATGCTGTTGCAGCATGCATGTGTCCATACGTACTGCAATATTATATTATTATATTATATTAACGTGTATCTCAAATGCATTGTATTATACAAATCCCAAAAAAAGTATATTCCCAATACACTGTGAGAAATGTTAAAAATATTCCCCTTTATATTTAACATAGATTTAAAATACATATTTAAGAAAAAATAATGATGTTAGCTCATTACAACCTCATAAGAGTTTGTTTTTAAATCAAGTTTGCTTGTAGTTATTTAGCATGACAGCTCAAAATACTGCAGTCAGATGCAATACTGAATAGTAGACAGTTGTCACACGGGCAAACAAACGTCAGGTTGAACACATTTTCACTATTTTGTCGTGTATTTCTGCACGTGAATGTTAAAACATCTATACATATGTCACTAAACATTTCCTATTTCAATAATGTTTGTACTGCCTAATTTAACTTCTTGTATGTTTTGGGGGCATGCTTGCATATTTTGGCACAATCCTAAATAACCGACTTGTTCAACCTCCCCTTTTCCTAGATTTTAGTTTAGAAAAGTTAAATACATTTTTCATTTCATAGAAATCACTGTCGAAACATGAAGCCGAATCTAGCGAGCTGGAAGGAATCACCGCTGTGTTCTGTAAAAAAAAAAAAAAAAAAAAAAAAAAGAAGCAAAAAATCACTTCACTGATAAAAATATTATGAAGTGTCTTGACTTCAAGAGCGCACTTTTAAATGAGCTTGATAATCAGAAGAATGTTCATGCTGGCAGACACAAGGCCTGCGGATTTTGAGACTTTGAAAAAGAGACTCACGCTGAGAGGAAGCTAGAGTTCCTCCTGGCATTAGTAACATTTGGCAAGACACAAGGATCCGCCCTCACGAGTACATCCCACTCACACACACATTGGATTATGCATTTCCTCTCTACATTCACATATACATCATTAGATTTCATGGTCTCTCTTGACCCTCTTACTGCATCTCTTCATTCTCTCAGCAGATTCCTGGTTTTCTTGCGGCTCTCTGTGGATATCCAGTGTGGTTTCTTTCCATTGTCTTATGTTTTTGGCAATATTTTGAACACAGACATTGGGCTTTGTTTGTAGGAGGTTTGAATTGATTCAAGATGACGGTACATAGCATTTAAAGATCAAGACGTAACAGGACATATTTGTGGATATTCGAGAATCACCACCCATCCCTATGAGTCATTGTTCCAAGTGGGTCGGTAAATTTAACACTGTGTAGGGATAGTTCACCTCAAATTCAAAAAATACATATTTTTCCTCTTACTTTTGGTGCTATTTATCAAGAAAATCCACTGTGGATTATTTTGTGTGACCCGGTTATGATTTCTGGACAACGAAGTTGCTCAAGAGTTTTTTAAAATGTATTGTTTTGGCGTTTTGAGCACCGCAAGCCGAGTGCCATCTTGTTCCATTATAGTCAAAAGAAGGAAGACATCTCTGTGGCCAATACCTCCCAAAAAGTAGGCAACTCGCATCAGAACAATCTCGATTTGATGTATTGCATTACAGGGAACAGGAAAAATCTAGATCTTTGATTTTGGAGTGAACTGTCCCTTTAAGCTCAAACCCTACGCAGAGACCAAATGCAGTATAAACTGAACTGCATGCAGGTCCACTGTTTGCGTCCATCTATTTGTTCAGAGTATATGCAGCCTCGAAAAAAAAAACATATTAGGAATATAGATAGCCATTTTCCATGTGCTACCACCAACCACATTTGCACAGTTTCCAAAGAACGAGACCACTGTGTTGCCATGGCGGAACTCTAAAAAGATTGCATTGCTTGAAGCAACCAACCACACTTACATCACACTTTATTTTGATACAGCGATACCTTCGGTCTGAAAGAGGTCAATTTGAATGCACTTTAGAGGAGGCGTGTACTTCACCTTCTTATTTCTGGACCTTCGAACTTCATAAGTGTGTCTTGCTTCCACACACACATACTAATAAGACACCAACATTACGAGAGCGTTCCAATTTTCTTCCAGCTGACCACCCAAGGAGACCCGTCAGCCCTGGTCCTCTTTACAAGCCCCCAAAGTTGTCAGCGGAGGCTGTGAGGTCTGACAGCGGTGCCACGCCGGGGGCCACGGCTCCATTTAACAGCGCCTAGAAACGGGATGACCTCGGCGCTGCGGGTGCCTGCTGAACCTTACGTATCAGACAGAGCAACGACTGAAAGCCATCCCTCGGTCGGGGGGGGGGGGGGGGGGGGGGGGGGGGGGGGGGGGGGTATTTCTTGGTCTCACTCTTTTACAACAACAGTTTTTTTACGCTCCTTTTGCACCGATGAAGGGAAATTAAGCTAATTACGGGCACTCCATCTGCAGTGAGGGGTCCGGATGCAACATAGATTAGCATCTTGGTAGGGAATCAAAATGACAGAAGAGGGAAGAAACTCTGGTAGACGAAAAATAATCAGCATAGCAAAATGTTGCATTAAGCTGTTGTTTTGCGCTCTGCAGCTGACATCCATGTCAATCATACTTATACAACAGTCACCAACAGCCGTCTGTTATTCTTTATTAATGTCAGGAATGGGTCCGCCTCAAACGACGTAGTTAAATCTCAATGTACCGTCATGCAATGCTTCGTATGATATCTTACAAAAAAGTTATTCCTCACTTTTCCTGCTTTATAAGCAACGCATGTCTATTTCTATTCTTTACATGCACACAGTCTTTTGGAAGTAAACGTCTCCCTTCACAGGAAATAACTTGGTTATGTTCAGGCAACAAAACTACTGCTTATGCTTTGTCAATAAAAGTACTTGGTACACACGGAGCACGGACAGTAGTCTTCTGGGTGAAAGCCCTGGGTTTATACACCTTCCCAGGATATTGGGTTAGAATTACAGTACTTTAGATGTAGCTATGAACAGTGTATGAGCACAGCCTGTTAAATATTTTGCTCAACAGTTACGGGTTTGGATGTGAATTTCCTTTGGATAGAAGAACCCTCTAATCATATCCAACTAGCCATCTGGAAATTTAAAAAAAATAAATAAAATAAACTGTTTTCTCCCCATCATTTTAATTGTTGCACAGTATCATGTTTTTGAGAAATGATGGACCTCATGACTAAAACTTTCCATTAAACTCAAAACAGCTTAAAAAAAAATGTTACAAAATCCTGAGCTTTCATAGCATGAGGTGAGGCAGGTGTTACTAAGTGCCGTTTCCAAAGCAGGCGGAATAACGATGACTGATTGAAAAGTCAAGGATATGTGAATCAGCTAGAGCAGAATAAGCTTTGATTTGCTCAGAAACCATTTAATATTTCCAGAGTGTACAGCCCGGCTGCTGAAACTCCAAAACAGCAAATATTAAATGCATAAATAAAACATTATAAAATCATATTAATACAGAAATATATTTAAAAATTAAGCAATATGAATTAATTCAATACATTATTAATGCTCAGCTCAAATGTTATTTCTATATTTTCGTCCCTGTAATAAGGAGTAGTAGTGCATAGTGTCTTTTGTTTTGGAGACAAAACAGGACCTCTATGAGGACCTCTATCGGGACCTCTATGAGGACCTCTATTGGGACCTCTATCAGGACCTCTATGAGGACCTCCATCGGGACCTCTATGAGGACCTCTATGAGGACCTCCATTGGGACCTCTATGAGGACCTCCATCGGGACCTCTATCAGGACCTCTATCAGGACCTCTATGAGGACCTCTATGTGGACCTCTATCAGGACCTCTATGAGGACCTCTATGTGGACCTCTATGTGGACCTCTATCGGGACCTCTATCGGGACCTCTATGACGACCTTTATGAGGACCTCTATCGGGACCTCTATGAGGACCTCCATCTGGACCTCTATCGGACCTCTATCGGGACCTCCATCGGGACCTCTATGAGGACCTCTATCAGGACCTCTATGAGGACCTCCATCTGGACCTCTATCGGACCTCTATCGGGACCTCTATCGGGACCTCCATCTGGACCTCTATCGGACCTCTATCGGGACCTCTATCAGGACCTCTATGAGGACCTCTATCAGGCACACTTCGGTAATGTAAAAGGAGTATTGCAAAAGTGGTTGTAGAACAGAGGGCTGTGCTGATGGTGATGAAATTAAACGATAAATGACTATTTTTAACCAACCTGGTCTCACACAACTGACACAGCTTCACTGCTTTCCAGTGATGCTCCAATCCTGCTTTGCTGCCTTGGCCCAGCTTATTTCATCATTATTACTATTATTAATATTTAAGTGTATTTTGATGTCTTGTTTTCCTGCCCCATACTTACAGGCTTCCTTTTTTTTCCCTCTTTTTCTCTTTTCTCTTTAAGCACATCCTCACAAACCGACAGACCACAACACAACTGTGGCTGCCTCGTTTCTTATGCTTACATATGGTTAATACTCATGCATATGTGGTTCTGCACGTGATGAGTCTACATATGTACATACGTGCGTTGTATTTACTATGGAGGTTTTGCACATGATGAGTTTTCCTGTACATACATGCATTTCCTATTCAGAATTAGTAAATCTTGATTGTTGCAAGAACATAATATGATATATTTCTTTATGGTGCATTGTTTCTTACTATTGTTGTTCTTGCTAGTGTTTGGTGATGATGGTTGGTGATCACCAGAAGATGCTTGGCTGCTTTCCAAGAAATTTCTCAGAAACGCTGCAAAGCCTTGGGCTAAAACACGCTGCGGTGCATTATTAAAACTGTTACATACATTCTTGATTGCGATGTGTGATCTTAGGGTCTGCAACCAGTAAACTTATGACATTTGAGTGGAGCATGCCATTTCTTTTGTTGGACCACAACACAACCCGACACTACTTCACAATGGTCCTGGATTTGAGTTTTCTTTTGTCTGTGCTGTAAGCCACATTTATCCGTTGATAATGTCTTTATTTGTGCAAAAGATTTTGATCCTTTTCTTGACATAGACATATTCTAAATAGGCTGCCATTCATTCCACATATTAATGCAAACCGAAGGGGACAGGTGTCTTTCATGAGTTTTAAATTTGTTTTATGTATTCTCAGAAGGCCAGGAAAAGAATCTTTCCAAGCACATTTTATTACAGGTTGAGAGTTCAGTCAGAGAAATAGACAGAACTCGTTGTTCCTATTACTCATATTTAGATGTCGTGTAGCTCTGCTTACCTTCGTAAACAGTCTTCAAAAAGGAGATCAGTTTAAAAAGCGGACGAAAAAAACGACGAATCCCCGCCCGTTTCTGGAAGTCTCTGAAAATGACCCGCCTTCAACGGCTAATGCAAATTCTTGCAGACGCAACATGTCTCCTCTAGAAAACACCAACCTTTGATCATAAGTAATAAGGCTTCTTTTTTTTTTTTTCATTCCCCTAGCTTCAGTGAATGTGACTGCAATATTTGAGTTCGTGGCTCGAGGCTAAGGCTTATGTGAGAAAGTTTAGACCGCTCACTGCAGAGGAGTCCCAGACTTCGACAGTCGGGCTAAAAGTGTTTGCCTTCCGTTCTGCATACTAAACGCTCCGAAGCTATCGCGCTCGCTCTCTCTCTCTCTCTATCAAATCTCACTCTAATTCGTTCTTCTGTCGCTCCTCTTCTCCTCATGCCCACCTTTCTTCTCCAGCACACATTCCATAATTCATGTGTTGGAAATCTTTGAATAATATATACACACACATGTACACTTTTTGATGTGTTTTGAGGCTAAATGTTAAATATGTGCAGCTTTTTGTAAACCCTTGCTTGAGAATGGTAAAAGAGGTTGGAAAAAGAAAGAAACTACACTTAATGATTTGATAGTAATGGACACACGTGTACAATGTATAACCTGTTGTTAACACATTCGGCAGAGTCAATGTACGATACATTGCATGCTTGTTGAAGACCAGCAAGAACGTATCGCTGAGGACACAAAAACTGACAATTGAGACAAGTTTAAAATCATTTGTGGGCGTGTCCATAATCCCACATGAACGAACCAAGCACTCAAAACTCCTTCAACCGCCAGAAACATACATCTGGACACGCATTCAATGAAAACTCTTTAGACAATTTAAAAATATCTAACATTTGGACTTAACGCAACGTCATAGAAAATGTATAAACAAGGGGATAGCGTGAATACTTTGTCTTTCCCCACTGGTCGTGGTCTGTACCATAATAAATACATAATAAAGGTGGCTAGAATCTTGTAATTGCACCAACTATCACCATTTTCAACGGTCTCTTGAGCCAACTTCAGAATTGTGACTGTATTGGCTTCAGCGCAGAGAGCCCACTCTGAAGGTCATATCAGCAGGACCTTCAATCCTGATCCTCTTCTCAACGATGAGGATCATGATGCTATTTTAGCCATTTGAGCTATCATAGCGTGAAATGTTGCTACGGGATTATCTTTGAGCATTGTAGATGGGAGTGTAGTGAGAAAGCGGCGTTCACTGTCCAGGGAAGTTCACTGTCTGTGGGGCTATCACAATATTTGGACACAGGGTTGGGAAAGAATTCTCGAAATAGCACAAGATTCATTATAGACCAGGATAATTATGGTTGGATTGACATCAATAGGGAGGACCTTTGACTGATGACAGTCCTATCTGACTCACACCGAGGCTTTATTTAGGCTCGTTATGTCCATGATAAGTCTCTGCGTCATAAAAAAAAAAAACATCTCACTTTCTGGCCAGGAAAGGGGTGAGCTGCATAACTCCGAGGGGGATGATCTCTTTTATGTGGACTGAGCTGCTCATTATTTCTCAATCGCTGGATTTGGGAATGTAGAGTGGCAATTTGTTCTCAATCCTAATTCAGCCAAATTAATGCTGCAAGTATGTTCATACCCGGGCCCGCACTGAGGGACACAGAGTCCCCACCAAAGCTGCAACTGGATTCAGCTTTTGCAGTAGATTAGGCCGATATCCAATAGGATTTGGTCCCGTACACATCATAAAAGCACTGTGTAAAATGGGTCCATCTAATGATCCAACTTAATATGATTAAAACGAATAAAGCTACCCATATACAGATGCTCTGTCTCTCTCTCTCTCTGTCGGTCCATCCCTCACACACACACACACACACACACACACACACACACACTGCATTGCCCAGGGCCCTGCACATTATCCAGTTCTACGCCAGTTTGTGCAGTGATCTGTGCTGGTGTGGTTATCCTCACAAGGCTAATAGCACAAGCAGAGATCCATAATCTGCTCCAAACCAAATGTCCACAATCCGTGAGCAGGTCTCACACCACGCCTACTGAAAAAACACCCAACAGCACTCCGAGCGGCTAATCCACTGTGACGTAAAGCACAAACACAAACCAACAGCAATGAATGTAAAGTGAAAATCTGCAAGTTCATGTTCTTACTCATGAAATTATAATTTGTTTCTTTCCTTTTTTTTTATTAAATTATTTTCCTTATGTAATATCTTTGGTGTCAAATGGTCAAAGGGTGCACTGCAAAGACAAGCATGCATCACTTAAACAGTGCTGTGTTCTTCCTTGTATTGTTGTTGCAGCCTCAGTTCCTGGAAGAGGTGCTCCTCTCCGTGTCTGCTCAGAAATTAAAGGCAACTCTCAATGTTGAAATCTGTGACGGTGCATGCCTCTGCTGCAATGAGGATAACTGTAACTTCAGGAGACAACGTTTGTGTCCCTGAATCTATGAAATCTCCCACTTCCTGTTGACCTTGTATGGGTGGCTTCTTCAAATCACAACAGTTGAAAACCAAACCAAGGAAGATGGAGAGAAGCACATAAGAAATGGAGCAGCTGGAACAACAATATGTTGATGAAGACACAAAACCACTTTTGAATTATTACATTAATAAAACTTGGAGCATTTATAAAGTGACAAGAGACAAGACGTCAATCTTTCAACTGGAGGGACAGTAACTGACTACATCACCTTGTGGGGGTCTATACTCATGAAGAATGTGTTGATTTTCCCATATTTTACATTGGATTGTCAGAAAGCCTTTTCTTTTTTTTTGGATTCGAATGAAGAACAAATGAATTAGCCACATTGTTGCTATACCAAAGATGCTATAACAAAAGATGAGGCATTACAAGCTTCGCCAATGTTACAAGCTTCTAAGTGTTGTGACCGTCATGGGGGATGGAGGGAAGCGGATTGAGTTATATTTGCATAATGTATTCATATTTTCTTTTGCTAACATAAGACGTACACACAGCCTTACACAGTCTTAGCATTACGGATATTGTTAGCAAGGGCGTTAGCGAACGTGTGTTGCCAGATTCCGGGAGAGTGTGTTTGCTGAGACAGAGAAAAGTCACAAAGTTAGTTTTCTACTGATTTGTCCTACCGATGAATGCGACTGTTCAGAAGATATGCGGCTTTTGAAAAAAAAAAATTGTCCAATATTTACTTTGGTCACTATGGAACAAAAGAAAAATCGGTCAAAATCGGGGGGGAAGTGGAGAAACCTATGTGACACAAATACAGGAAACTCCAGTGTAGCGTCTCTTTTCCTAACCGTCTATAACCCAGTTCTTCTATTCTATTAATTTGTAGTGTTGTTGTGTACAGTAATCTACTCTGCTCCTGACTACCATCACTGAATGTAGCAAAAAAAAAAGAGAATTCATTTACATAAAAGTCATGGATCATCTCTTTTAAATAGAACCACAGGTTTGGAAAGTGTGAGCCTTTTCATCAGGAGCAGCCGCCATCCAAACCGATACGTTAAAGGGTGAAATGGGACCGCAGGACTCAGCCGGCGTCGAGTAACATGTTGAATTAATGTACTCTCCGCTGCGAAGCCATCTTCACGGACAGAACATGCTCTTAACTGGGAGAGCTTGGTAAGCCAACATTTCTTGATGTACCTCAGGGGCCTAGGGGGACTGATGTTCAATTCTTTACACTTCCATGGCTTCAATTTTCACTTTCTAATGGAGTGAAACATGTTTCAGTACTAAAGAGTTAAAAAAAAAAAAAAAAAAAAAAAAGGATGGCTTTGGCTCCCTACAGCTCTGCAGGGCTGTAGAGTCACAAAACAGTAAAAACTAAAATGGAACTATTTTTTTCTTTTCATTTACTATGAATAATTCTATGAATAAATGACGATGTTCCTTTAAAACCATTTGACTAGAGCTTTACTTTATTTTTTTTTTCCACTTTTAAATCCTGTTAATGCCATCATTAATATTTATTTATGCATGTAAACAAACAAAGACCTCTTTCTGTCAAAAGCAGTCAGGACATGTTCCGAATGATTCTTTCTTTTTTTTTTCTACTTTTCCACCAGGATCGGCTCACAATGTTGCTCCTCCACTGCCAATAACCTGCTGATGCCTCGCCACGGGGTGAATATGTCCTGCTGTTCACTCCTGTAAATATGACTGATTCCTTTTTAATCCGCACCATTGTGTGCTCATTCGTCGCTCAGGTTCTCCGAAATCTCTTCATTCTTGGGTTTAGACAGTAGAGAAAGCAGAAAGGAAAATGGAGAAAAGGGAGAAATGGAGGGAGGGAGGCAGGGAGGGCGCCACTTGTGATGCTGTTTATTGCTGGAGTAACTCCAGCCCAACCTATCTCATTAGTCTGTTTGTGATTAAAAACTACTCTCAAGCTGATATCATTAACCTGCCCACACAACCATACACTCTCAATGGGGCCTTACAAACTAGCAAGAAGAAATGAGCTGGCGCCTCATGTGCAAGCTCTAAATTCACCCACTTTATTCAAAGCTGCACCACCATAATCATGAGGGTGTTTCTTCTGGATACACTGGAAAATAAAAAGAAAGAAAAATGAGATATTGGGATGGAGTAGACACTGAGTAGCGTGCGATGGGGTGAAAGAGGACATTCGCCGTCTATCAGCGATTATGGTGGAATCTATAGCCTTTTCCCCACTGTCACCATTTATAATCCCTTCCTATGTTCCTTTATCTGATTGCAACCCCAGTCACAAGCTTCTCGGTGTGAGATTACAAACATCTGGCGGGTCATCTACTCTCAAGCTGTTATGATAAACTCGGCAGCAGAGAGGGCCTCTGGACAGCCGCGGGAAAAAATTCCGTGATGGAACATCCCATGTAACCGAAGTCCTAATGCAATGCTTCGTCATTGCAATGAGATCCACCGCCTAATGCCCTGCTGGTGTGGATATGTGATTAAAAAGCGTAATCTGAGAGGTTCGTATAGACTGATATACAGTATATCACTTCACAGCCAGACTTTCTCCTTTTCGATGCATTTTTAATTCACTGTCTACCAAGGTGTCAAATGTTGCATCTAGATGTCATTGGTGAAATGAAGGGGGGGGGGTAGAAAATGAAAAATATGCAAAATTGTCCTTGGAAGATAGAAGAAAACACTGAAATTGTGGTGAGAGGGTGAATGAAATGCTCCTCCTGAATTTTCTAGTCTATATACTGCAGGCATTACCGTCGTCAGATCAAAAAGGCTGTTGAATCCCATCCAAAGCATCTGACACATACGGTCTGGCAAAAGATCAAACCCAAGCACCAAATGAAGAAGTGAAGCTCGTAAGAACGTTCTCGCAGGGCTCTTGTGCATTTAAAGAGAGCATTAGTGGAGTTTACGGACCATCTTGTGTGCTAAATATACACTTTTAAATCTTAATCTTGAACCCAAGGACTAGGAAGGAGTACATGGGGTCTTCTTTAGGGTTATGACAATGTTGTTCTGATGGTTGATCAGTCTGTCCGTCACTTTGGTCCACACTGCCAGACATTTTGGACATTCATGTTCGTCATTGAATGAATCCTAATGACTTTGGTGATACTCTGACCCTAGAAGTAGCTAAACTACTGGATGGATTAACATGAGATTTGGCACAAACATTTGTGTTCCCATTTAGGATGAATTGTAATAACTCTTGCGATCCCTCAGCTTTCCATTTAGTCCCACTGTCAAGTCAAATTGTATCCGACAGTTTGACGAAATACCTCCAAAATGATTGAAGGTGCCTTTTGTCCTCTTCTGTTTTGTTTTTTCCTTTAACGTTTTGTTTAAGTGACGGTCAGGCAGTGGGCCGTAACTTTTTTTTTTAACATTTCTAGTGGCTTTTCTGTTTTTTTCCCTCTTTGTAATGGAGAGCCATGCACAATGGACTGGGGGCATTGTTTACTCTCGCAACCAGCTGATTGCGCTGAGTGGACCCTGCTGCTGCCCGGCGCGAGGCCTGAAATCCCAGAGGAATTGCGGGAAGACATTCAGGGATGCCGAGCTGGCGCTAAGCTGAAGGCGAAGAGGAGGAAGTAGAAACCTTCAGTACCGGCAATTTTAATGGGGAGCGCTGGTAAAGTCCCAGAGGGAGTACCGCGAATACAGCATCGTGTTTCACTGAGAAATGCTGCACTCATCTAAATAAGTTCTTAATCATTTACTAACACTTTATAGAGGATGTTATTAATCATCTACAACTCCTTAATTGTTTGTAATATATATAATACTTAATTTACAAATGGGGAATCCATCATTTATAAAGTATGGAAACATAATCACCAAACACATAATAGACAAGCTTATTTATCAAGAATAAAACATTTATAACTATTGTTATGAATTGCATACTAATGAGTGTTAATGTAGTAATAATGCTGTATAAATGATGAATTAAGTGTTTACTCATACTTAACTAATGCTTCATAGTGTGTAGTTATTATAAAGTGTTACCCAGTAGTCGAGTCTACTGAAGATAAATGCATGGACGAGTTTTTCCAAATCCAGTTGAGACATAAGTCCTCGAATCCTTGATATATTCTTCAGGTGATAGGAGGCTGATTTTGTGATTGTCTTGATATGGCTGTTCAGCTTGAGCTCTGAATCCATAACTACACCTAGATTTCTGGCTTGGTTTGTGGTTTTTAACATCAGTGATTGAAGCTGAGCGCTGACTTTCAATCGTTCATCCTTGGTACCAAAAACAATCACTTCTGTTTTATCTTTGTTTAATTGAAGACAATTCTGGCACATCCAGTTGTTGATTTGTTCAATGCATTTAGCCATCCCTGTATGGGATTATAGTCCCCTGGTGATATGGTTATGTAGATTTGTGTGTCGTCTGCATAATTATGATAACACACTTTGTTGTTTTCCATAATCTCAGCAAGTGGAAGCATGTAGATGTTGAACAGAAGAGGCCCCAGTATTGAATCTTGGGGAACACCACATGTCATTTTAGTCAGCTCTGATGTGTATTTAGCTACAGACACAAACTATTCTCTGTCCTTCAAGTAGGATTCAAACCAGTTAAGTGCTGTGCCAGAGAGTCCCACCCAGATTTTTAGTCTTTCTAGTAGTATATCATGATCGACTGTGTCGAATGCAGCACTGAGATCTAGTAATACTGAGACTGAAACTCTGCCTTTGTCTGTGTTTAAATGGATGTCATTGAAAACCTTAACAAGAGCAGTTTCAGTACTGTGGTGCTGTCGAAAGCCTGACTGGAAGACATCAAAACAGTTATTTACAGCCAAGAAGTTGTTCAGCTGTTGAAAAAACGCTTTTTCAATTATTTTACTTAAAAATGGGAGGTTTGATATTGGCCTATAATTTTTCATTGTTGCGGAGTCTAAATTAGCCTGAATAATGTCTATAGGCTTCTAAGGTTGATTGAATGAAATTGTGTCATGATATTTGAATGGATATTATTCAGAGATGGGGACAACACATATTGTGTGGTTGGTGTGGAGGCACTGACTGCTTGTCTAATTTCCTGAATTTTGTCAGTAAAAAAGGAGGCAAATTGATTGCATGCCCAGGTGGATTGGTGCTCAGCAGCTACTGACACTGGAGGGTTTGTTAGCCTGTCGACGGTAGCAAATAAGGCAAGTGTATTGTTATTGTTTTTGGTTATGATGTCAGAGAAGGACTGCCTTGCATTTCTAAGTTCCAAATTATAAATTGCGAAGCCTCTCAAACACAAATCACAGTGAACCTGGAGATTTGTTTTTCGCCATCTGCGCTCAGCTTTCCGACACTCTCTTTTCTCTATTCGGACCAGCGTAGCATTTCTCCAAGGAGATCTTTGCTTACCCGAGACAACCTTCACTTTAGTGGGTGCAATGGCATCAATAACATTTTGAACTTTAGAATTGAAGCTATCTACAAGCTTATTGACAGAGATGCAAGAGAGGGCTGGTGTGGAGGAGAACTTCTGAATAAATAGCTCACCGGTGTTTTCAGAGATGTAACGCTTTGTCACAACCTCGGTTTGGACATTTGTGTGCAAGGAGATTGCGCTCTCAAAGAAAACACAGAAATGATCAGAGAGTGCAACATCAGTCACAGCAACCTTGGAAATGTTTACACCTTTGGTGATGATTAGGTCCAGAGTGTGCCCCATGTTGTGGGTGGGTCCTGTCACATGCTGAGTCAGATCATAGCTATCAAGGACACCACATAGTTCTATAGACCCTCTGTCCTGGGGATTATCAACAATAACAACACAGTCAAAGTCAATACAGATTATAAACAGCAGTTCAGTAAACTCATCAAAGAAGGTTGCACAGTATTTAGGTGGTCTGTAAATGTTTAGAAATAAAGCTCGAGTGGAATTCAGAGCCACATATTCAAAAGAGTTAAAATGACCAAAGGACATCTGCTTGCATTGAAGAGAATCATTAAATAAAATAGCAACTCCACCTCCTTTCTTATGCGCTCTTGTTTCACTCATGAAACTGAAGTTGTGAAACAGCTGCACTGTTATCTTGGTTTAACTATGTTTCAGTTAAAAACAAAATGTCCAGTTTGTGCCTAACAATAAAATCATTTATTAAAAATGTTTTTCCTGATAGAGACCTGACATTTAATAATGCTAAGTTTAAGTTGTGGTTAAAGCTTTATTTGCCCAATTTATTTGGACAGGAAGTGGAAGTAGGTGCTGGTGAGGGAGATAAAGACTCCTCCTCTCGGAAGGGTGGGGGAAATGGGAGATCAGAGGCGGTCCCTGATGATGAGGTTGGAGACTCCTCCTCTTGGCTCTTGTTAGGCGGGGGCATCCTTCCCGTAAGGTCTCTACGGCGATGCTGTGTGGTTATCTCTTGTTCAGACTCCTCTTGTCTCTGGTCCTTGGCAGTGGGAACAGACGGGTGACTCAGGAAGAAAAATAGGTTAGAGGTAAACAGCTTTACCCCTGACTTGTTCAGGTAAACTCCACGTGCCTTAAAAAGATGTCTGCGCTCCCAGAAAAGGTAGAAATTGTTATATAAATATAAAATGTACTGAATGGTCAGTGCATGCAGTTGACAGCCATTTGTTCAGTGCAAACAGCCTGCTGAATCCTTCATCTCCTCCTCTGACTGGTGGACGAGGGCCACTGATAAACACCTCAGCCTCGACAGAGCTGACTGTGTTTAACAGATCAATAAAGTCTTGCTTCAGAACTTCAGACTGCTTCACAATATCACAGCTTCCTGTATGCACGATGATGTTTGTCACCGTGGGATGGTCAGCCGCAATGTCCAGGATTTTGTCTCTCATGTTAGAGACCATATCTTTCGGAAAGCAGAGTATTTCGGTATTCTTGCTGCAGGGTAGAAATCACCTGCTTCTGAACGTGGCCAAGACCAGAGAGATGGTGGTCGACTTCAGGAGGAAGACGACGGCTCCACAACCGCTGAGAGTTCTGGGACAGGATGTGGACACGGTGGAGGAGGACAAGTACCTGGGTGTCTCCATTGACAACAGACTGAACTGGAAGACCAACATCAACGCTGTGTAGAAGAAGGGGATGAGTCGACTCTTTTTCTTGAGGAAACTTTGATCCTTCAACGTGTGCAGCAAGATGTTGGACATGTTCTACCAGTCTGTTGTGGCCAGTGCACTTCACTTCTCCGTAGTCTGCTGGGGGAGCAGCATTGGAGCCGGAGACACCGACAAACTGGTTAAAAAGGCCGGCTCCATCAGTGGCTGCAAACTGGACAATCTGGAAAAAAGTGGTGGAGAGGAGGACACTGAAGAAACGATTATCCATATTAGATAACCCGGATCACCCTCTCCACCACCTACTGCAGGGACAGCGGAGCACTTTCTCTGCACAGACTGATCCAGCTCTGCTGTCACAAGGACAGATACAGGAGATCATTCCTGCCCACTGCAATAAGACTTTACAATAAATCACCTCGAGCCAAATCAACCCCACAACTATAACACTGTTAGATTGTTGGTTCACCACTATGCTGTTGTTTGTTTGTTAAATCTTTGCACTATTGTTTAGCTAGTTCATTTTATTGCATATAGTGTGCATCTGTTATTTGTATTGCTTTACCTGTACCTATAAATGCTGCTATAACAGAAAAAAATGTCCCCTTGCGGGATCAATAAAGTAAAAGTATCTAATCTGATCCAATTCCTCCAGATTCTTATAACTATATTTATCCCAAGAAGGGCAATTCATTCTCAGCTTTACCCAGCAGACGAGTATATGCCAGAGGCAACAGATCAACATACACAGAGTCAATACAATGAACAAGACCAAGTCATAACCAAGACCAGATTGCATCGAGACCAAAACAAAGTTAAGTTTAATTCATTCCCCTAAAATGACTATGGTCTCCCTTTAGTAGCCTGATAGCAGAAGGAACATAGGACTTAGAGTACTGGTTTGTTCTACTAAGGGGCACATTATAGTGCCGGCCCGAGGGCATCACCATACATTTACAGGACAGAACATGCTCAGGTTGGTTGGTAATTTCCCTTGCTTTTTTTTTTGGCCACTTGTTTCTCCCCGAGGGAACCCAAGTCTCTCTACTGGGCTCCAATTATCCTGGAGTAGACTCTCACAATGCCATTTAGGCTATTCTTGTTCTTCTGAGACAACCCGCTGAAGCAGGAAATAAATGAGGAAGTTAGAAGAATCCCACATTAAGGGAATTCTTTGTTGTTCACACCTAACGACCGATTCTGTGATTGTGTCAAACTTGAATGGGGTCAACTCTTTTAAAAAAAAAAAAAAGGAGATAATATCAAACAACTGGAAAAATTTGAATAACATTTGCAGTCTCACCCTGCAATATATGCCGAACACGATCAGGCTACGCAACCATATTTCTTACATTGCTCCCAAAATCCAAAAAGGAGACAGATTTGCATTACTAATTGTTTATCATTTTAATTAGAGACAATAACAAGTAAGCAGATGTCCAAACATCAACTGTGGCTTTGAGCAATTAATCACTTCCCCGAGTGCTAAATATGAGTCTTTTGATTCCATTTTCCATCCCCTTTCATCGAGGCTGAAAGAGGACAGATGCGCAATAAACTGATATTTTACACTTTAGGCAAAGCTGTGACTCCTGCCAAGCGAGTGTACTTCAATGAGCACCTGAGATACAAATTATGCGTCCTTGCTCCCACCACACACTGCTCCGTCTCCTTACAACAACTTCATAGACATTAAGGAAACAGAACTTCACAAACACCAAATATAACTCTGGAGTGTGGCAGGAGACACAGCCAAGGAAACTTTCAAATGAATCCACCTGCTAAGGCGCCCCGCTAGATCTCTATCAAATTTTTACAGTTGCCTCTCAGTCAGCAGGCACTGCAGTGCAGATGCAACGATTTTTCAGGCGAGAGGAGATGAAGAGGGAGGGAGAGAGAGAGAGACAGGGGGAGAAGGAAAGATACATTAATAAACAAATTGTGATTCCTCTATGTCTCTATCATCCAACCCTTTTTGTTATTCTCGTCCAAATCCAACAGCTGGTGCCACGGAAAGGGAGAGAGTTTGTTTTGATGTTTGTGCAGAGTTGAGGCACTAAATTGGACAGGGATTTAGCAAATCAGAATTCATTGCAGAAACTTTCTGATCCTGGAGGTTTAAGGGCTCTGGATAAACAAGACTGATTGTTTCAGAGGCATGCATATATTACCCCTATTTGAGCCTGAGCTATTACACACAGACAGCTAAGGGAATATAAGCCCGACTCATATCGAAAGGATTTTACAGAAGAAAAAAAAACATGGCTATAGATCAGTGGATTTCTTTTTTTCCCAGAGTGAAATCGTGGCAATAAGAGACATGCCTTACAAAATGCTCGAGCCTGGATACATGACAGACATTATGTTAAATGTCTTGAGTCCTGCTCAAACAATATGCATGACAGAATAGTTTGTCAGGGGCCAAAACAAAAAGAACATCTGTCATGTTCCCTTTTCATCACCTTACGTTACTGACAACAGCCGACAGCTGAATACTGAAAATACCAAAGAGTAGACCCAAAATATCACAGCCATCATCACCACCATCATCATCTCCATCCTTTAACATGACCTCGGAGTTAAAAAAAAAAAAAAAGAGATAAAAATGCATCTCTAATAATACTGTGAGGAGAGCGTTGACAGGCTGAGTTCACCACATTTTGCCACACACGTCTTGACGACAAGAAACGCACAATTCATGCAGTTCACATCAGGAACGCCCGAGTAGTTCACCGACTCTCCAGTAAGACCGAGCCTGCATTTGAGATCTTCATTTTCCAGAGAACATAATCTCAGCGAGGTTATTTAAATTTGCAAGCTTTGTCACCGGTAAAAGTCCCCCTTTCAAACTCCTTTAAGTGGCGATAAGTGCGATTTTTACTGCACCGTTGCACCAAATGTTCGTAATATACGTTGAAGGGGACGGCCATTAATGGGGTTGTTGATCAATAGCAATGACTCAACGATTAGCAGGTCCTGAGATTTCTGGCCATTAAAAATAGCAATAAAGTCTGTGCCCAGTGGGATTTCAAGGCACTTTCAACCCTACACTTCACTGCTCTCCCGCACACACACACACACACACACACACACACACACACACACACACACACACACACACACACACACAAAACCTGTTTGTTTCATTTGCATTCATTCTTCAGCCTTTTAATATACTGTAGCACTACTTTTTTTGTCTTGTTCCGCTGTGAAAATGTCAGTTTGTCGCTTGCGTCAATTTCAGGGTGACTGTAGAATATGTGACGGTCAGCGGAGATTAGATGTATCGATAATCCTGCTGGTTGCTGAAGGGGTCAATACAAGCTCACAGACAACTTGATGAACATTTAAGTTGTGCTACAATAAGAGTTTAATAAGGTTGAGAAAATGCACACATTTGGGAGTAAGGAAATGTATAAGGATCCTGCGCATGAAAGATATTGCGAAAAGTCACAGCACCTGTGCTCTAGTCATGCATTCAGGCAAGTCGTGTTTCTCCGTTACCAAACTTTACACCAATTACAAACTGGTGACAGGAAACGTTGCACCTGAGGTGCAGTCCAAAGAGTGTTTTCACGCCATCGTACACAATGCAGGCACGTTTGCTTTGAGAGAAGCTGACGAGCTAATTTATCTTGAATTGTGTTCATTTATTTCAACATATTTAATTCATAGTTTAAGGAATGAAAATTCAAGTGTCTTTGAGTCTTGAAACAAAACAAGTACATGTCATCTTGGGCTTTGGGACATGCGTTCGTCACTATGTTCAGACAATGATAGAATAATCAACCATTTAGAAAAAAACAATTGCATAAAATAAAATCGTTACGTCGCCGCCCTATTGTATATATACATAGTCTTAGACAAAATTCTGGCACCCATACTGTGAGAGCATTTCTGCCATAGTTTCCCTTGTCCTGGTTCTAACTTACAGCACCGTGGGACTATAAAGCCCCCGACTGTCTCCTCCCACTGCCAGTTTTGCACTCGCAAATAAGCGACTCCTCTCCTCCTTTCCGTGTTTCAGTTGAAGTGCTTCTATTTTTCTGTTGCAGCTGCTGATTAATTGGCTTGGGGGCATGATGTCATTATTAATAGTATCAGACAGATCTCAACTCCTGGGATGACGGCAGTGGGAGTTCCATTACACTCCGCCAAGCTCCATCTACCACCTCGGAACAGTGATGGAAAAAAAACAGAAGAAGAAAAAAAGACCATTTGGAATGCGTTCACCACATCAACACCATGCATGCCATATCAGATTGGCTGAGCTTCCTCCAAGAATGGCTTACTGTAGCATATATACACCTGCAAAAAGCTTCCAACCGTGTGTCTATCAGTGTGTCAGACTGGAAAATTCCATTTCATAGGCATCCGAGTAAGCTTGCATCCTTGATCCACTGCAAGAAGTCTATTATGCGTATCCCATATGCTTTATGTAAAGCTTGGGTGAAAGTTATTCTTTGCGTGAGCCCCACTGCATATGATCCAGAGCGTAAAGGATTGTTGCCCCTTAAATACCACTCACGCTGAACAGGAAGGAATCAACAATCCACGACTTCGAGGAGAAAAAGCATCGTATTTTTGCACCAGATTCCTACTTAATCTAAGACAGAGAGGTCGTTTTTTTATAAAAACCAATATGGATGGCAGCTTAACTTGCACCTGACAGAACATGACTTTTCAATATGACCGCCCAGAGCGCTGTCGCAATACCACGGGGTGTTTTTGTGGAGGAATTCATCAGCCGGGGGAAGGTCATCTGAGAGGCGTTCACCCCACGAGCCCTTCTTGGAATAGAACACATTAAAGACGGATGAGCCTCCACTCAGGGAAGAGATTCGCTGTTTTCATACTGAGGGATGGAATATCATCGTATGTCAGCAAAACTGTGATTGTTTACCGTTTCATCCTGACATGACAGTAGAAATCTTAATTTGTAACTCGTAAAACATTGCTTTCGAGTCACTTGCTGAGAGTTAGTCAATATTTATTCGACAACAAAGTGCTAAACTGTTGTAAACCACCATAAAAAGTGATGAGTTATGGTATACCTGTACTAAAAGATGCTAAAGAGAGCAACAGAATTGATAATTATCTAAGGGCTAATCACTATGAGCATCCTCTTTCATACAACACTGAATCAGTTCATCCGGTTTTTCATACTGTATAAGAATATTGATGAGTGCACTTTTAAGTCCCGTCCATGGCAGCCGAACACGTCGACCCCCCGGTTATGCTCTGATATTGCTATTCTTGCAACAACACATTTTTTCGCAATCTGTTTCAAGCGATGGAATAATGACATTCATGAGTGCTAATTATGGCCTGGACATATGGGCACTAAAAAAGATGTATGTAGCATATTTCACAGCTTCATAAAAATGTGTAAGTGATTTAACTGAATGTATTTTTACCATTAGGCAATTGTGTTATAGCCACTGAATGCCCCATATGGCTCTTTGAGATGGTGGCTTACCGAGTTGGATGTAACTTTACAATGCGACATACCAATTCAAACTGAACCTGAATGGTTATGTGAATGGGCCGTTTGTGTCCCCACCCCTGCAATGTTTTAACCTAGTAGTTTTCATTGCTCTTGTAGCGGCAGATTTTAAGAGTTATTTTCTGCGTTGCCATAAAGATATGTATCAACAATAAAGAAATATATATGATTTTTACATGCAGGCAGTGTCTTCTTTTGTTTTATGTTTTAAAAGCATTCAATTTCAGAATGGTAAAAAAAAAAAATGTATCTAGCTTCTTCAGATGCACATCATACTAGAATACAGATTCAAGGGAAGTTTCCTTTAGCACTGATCTTTTAATCATCTGCAGTTCCCGTCTGGTTGTTACCATTTAACACAATCCCTCATCTTGCAGCGTTCATAATGTATCCTGATTACTGCTATCCGTTTGAGAATCTGCATTTTGAAGGCTCTCAATGACTTCCCGGAGGAATCCTGATGAAAGCCTCCTCCAGTGATGACCATCAGGCAGGATTCTGATATCCAGCCGTGACTCAGCTCAGGTTCAGACTCACAGGTTGCCATCACATCAGAACAAAATGGCAAACCTTTATATATTTGCCGTGTGCCCACAGACAGGGTGTGTGATGTGTGCGGTTAAAAAAGGGACTCTCAGTACAGAATATGAAGATTAACATTGTGTTTAGCGTCGATGTGTTTTGGCACCTCCAGGAATGCATGGTGCGTTGCCAGAAATGCCACCTGGAACCGGGAGACTTGTGTGATTATGGAGAAAGCTACGAAAGCTGCCAGGTACTGCGGCTACCATCTCCCTCAGCCTGTCGTTATGAAACCTCATTTCATGCCACCAAGGATATGGAATACATGTTAGCGTTTCTCAGAATATTGTTTTAACCAAAACAATACTATTTAAGAGACAGTGGTCGAAAGTACTACTGCTACTACTACTAAGAGAAAACGGCTTGCAGTTCTGGATTCACAGCATGCTTTGCAAAAATGTACCAAATATAGTAAAATTGTAATGTACAGCATGGACACTTTCACAGCTAGCATTCCAAATGTGTGGCATTTGCTGCAGTGCAAGGATCGCCTACCTTCTTTTCTATAGTCCTTGTTGCAGTGTGTGTGTGTGTGTGTGTGTGTGTGTGTGTGTGTGTGTGTGTGTGTGTGTGTGTGTGTGTGTGTGTGTGTGTGTGTTTAAAATCGGCTGACAGGGAGTAAACATGGACCCAAGCTGTTGCCTAGCAATGCAAGTCCATTGAAACGGTCCATGTATGGCCATTTCAATTTCATTGTTCAAATTGGGAAATTGGGTTTTAAAAGAATGTATATTTTGCATGTTGAGACTCAAGTTGCTTTATTGTAGCTCTAGGTGCACCTGACTGAGACAGGAGTGAGTAGTGAGAGTTGTCGTAGTGTAAAGGGGAAGAGATAAGCATGGATGACCTTCTTTAAATCTGTGAAGTGGGGAAAAAAAACCCCCGAAAAAACTGATATTTGATAATTCTCTCTCGCAGGAAGCAGGATAAACTCTGCTCTTTTCTTTCACCTTCTGCCCAACCGGAGATAGTGTCTCTTTATACCACCACAGTTACGCTCTGTCGTAGTCGGATTCAGCCTTCAGATTTCAGTCCAGACAAAACAGTTGGTCAGTGATTAATGAATCCACAACCGTATCGACGTTCCAGCGAGGACCTCAATAAATCTGGATTTTATTGACGAGTCATTTGTCGTCCATGTGTGTTTACCGTGAGAACAGCGTCACTGAACAACAGCATTCACCGGGAGAGCAAATCCATTTACCTTAAGTGGAAATACAATCAGATTCTGTTCTACTGGCCAAGCACATTTCATATACAGAGAATGTGACTTGGTAAGACATACATAACATTGATTTATTGCTTTTCAAACTCCAATGAAATGACTTCAGTTTTTTTTTTTTTAACAAACCTTCAAGCAAAGTTGAAAACATTCCGAGACAGCAGGCTGCATATATAAATTTTTTATAAACAGAAAGTTTGTAGAGATTATGGAAAGGATCGTAATAGTGTCGAAATGTGCCAAGTGGATCCAGATCTGTAAAGTATAAAATATAAATCATAGGATGTTTGCCAGAATGTCCTCCCTTTAACAGCAAGTCATGAGATGAGAATAGTTAAAATGTTGGAAAGTGCCTTATATCATATCTATCCATCCATCCATCCATCCATCCATCTCATGAAAGGAATATACGCTTGTTCATTGGCCCAAGGCTAACGTTTTCAGATTACTTTCGTTTTTTGCAGTTTCTGATATCCCGCCAAATCATGAACACACAAACAGGACTTGAAGGTTTGAAGCAGCGTTCACTATTGAGGGACAACTGAAAGTGGTTATTAAGGACGTAGGTCTGTTTTTCTTAACAACCATTTAAAAAGCATTTATTTCCCATCATTGTGAGGGTGAACCCATGACACTGTTCGCATGTCTCCTGTACACACCATTACTGGATCACATGACCACAATCATCACGTTCACTCAACCCCCCCCCCCCCCTCTCCACCAAACCAGGTGAGTCTGCCAAGAGAAGCGTCGCTGAATGTGTTTCTCTGACTCACTGAGTAAGACCGGAGTATTTGATTTCAGCCACAGAGTAACTCAGGTAATCAGGTGGTGGTGAAGGAGTGCACGGCGGCAATTTCCGGAAAGGTCACCTCTCTACCTCTCTAATGAGGGAGCATTAGCCCACTCGCCAGCCACGGAGGAGCCAAGAACCATTTTTGTGGCACACAAGCGAATGGACGCCGGCAGCTGAGGTGTCTTCAAGAAGCGAGCTTTCCCGGTGATTTCTTCCTGTGGGGCTTAACCAAAGCCTGAACTGACCAAAGGAAGGGGCAACGCACTGGATAATGAGGGATGTTTCAAACAGTTACTGTGCTTCAGCCTCATGTCTACCCTGCTCAAGGTAGAAGATGGAGTCCCTACTAGACTTGAGTCGTCTCCTAATGAGCTCATTATGACGCCGCAGCTGTGGTTATTTGTTTCTAGGGGTGTAATAAATACACGTATTCGTATTAAACCGTTCGGTATCGTTTGAATAATACTAGTGCATTTGGAAAATGCAGAAGCTTAAATTGTGGGAAATGTGAAAACAAATAGATATAATACTTGTAGTGTAGTGTACTGTTTAGGCCAGCAGAGAAGGCTTAGCTGGCCCTGACGGCCCACCACTGTGGACATGGGTTAAAAAGCCTGATGACTGTATTCAGATAATCTGTCAAGCTCTTTTTGACATTCAAGAATATCACTGCACTTATGGAATAATACTATGCTAGAAGCCAGAAGAAAGGTCTGCATAATTGTATGAGAATTGAATGATAAAGCTAAGCTTTGATCACCATCACAGCAGATCTAAACAAACATAAACTGCTTTCATGTAATAATCCTGATTTGTGTGAGAGAGATGAGAGCGGCAAGCATGGAATCCTTAGGAGCAGCAGTGTTAGGCCTTCTTTGGTCTTTTTAAATAAACTCAGTACCTGGTTGAACTTCTAGTTTTCTGCAGGGCATGTAAAACCGAGAGACAGCCCACAGATATACCAAGGTTGGTGTCAGCTGCAATTGCAATCAGGGGCAGCACAGGGTCATTGACAAAGGTGCAAGATGTTTACATAATTAGGGAAATTCTAACAAACCATTTGACCTTGTATAAACAGTATACAAGGTCAAATGGTTAACCTGCATAATAGAGGTACGATTATGCTATTTAATCATATAGTGCCCATCGCCAAGTACAACATTTCTGATATTTTTCTTATTATTTTAAAAGTTGTTGAGTGGTTTACAATGTGGAAATGAAAGTGGGAGAAATCTGATATGTTTTAAGTTCAGGCTTCGAGGCAAACATATATATACATACGTGCATATATTTTTTTATTTTGTGTATGCTTTCAAAAGGACACTGTATTTATAATCAATGACAAATAAGTAGCAGATTTTGAACTTCAGGGGTGATGGGATAACACGTCCATTTCTCATACTTTCTGTAGGTTTAAATTACTGAGTCCAACTTAAGATATTTGAATTTAAATTTGAGAGAAAGAAGAGATTAAGAATTTAAAGTGCACAAGATTGATGTATTACATGTTACATATATACA